>NC_072450.1:21699968-21999968 GCF_027596085.1 Anoplopoma fimbria
AAACAGCACATTGAGGAGAACAGCAGTATGCCCTTTCAAACGATCACATGATAAACTGTGTGAAATTGTGTAACTCTCTGTTTTTGCAAGTATTTGTTGCCCATTCTTCCACCTAAATACTCACTGTATTCAACCATACACATCTCTTTCTTCTTTCTTTCTCTAAGCAACCAAAACATTCAAAGTCCAGCTCCCACATGTTACATCAACATGAAGCTTGTAATGTCTTCTGTCAGGGTTAGAAACACTCAACACAACGTGATGTATGGCTTTAGAAATATGAACCAGAAACTACAGATAAATATATCTGCCTCTGAGGGGAAACCATATGTTAAGTTAACGAGCTGCCATATCTCTTGACCTTCATATTCTCTAGGAAATGGCTGGAGAGATAAACTTTACAAGTCCCTTTATCAAATTATCTTCTGCCAGACTGGTAACCTTTAATGGTAATAACACAGACATTAGGTCGAGACTGGACAAAGGACTACAATGTGTAAGCCCTTGTGATGTGCAGAGAGAGACTTTATCATTTAATCATTTAATATATAATAAAGTGTTTGTGATATACTTGGGCAGAAAACAGTGACTCATTCAAAGGTTGTACACAATGTGTCTTAGCAGTATAACCATTTCGGTTAAACACAAGAACATCAACAAGCTTCTTGGTTTATTGCCACTAGATGTCGCTCTAATTCAAAGAATGACATTTCTTCAGTAGGAAATGCTGGGTGACACATTCAGGTTTGTGCTCTAAAACAAGAACATCAAGTGTCAGGAAGGCAAGCTTGTCTGCTTTCAGCTGCAAAAGTTTATGTAAACCAACGTTATTCCAGGTTATGAACTGAATACCTATCCATTCTTTTTGCTTCATCAAAATCTATGTCAACATTTCCACTGTTGATTAATATTTTTGTGTTATGTTTGGCTTGATGTTAGCTTTACGTTCCAATGAGATTGGCTAAATCTCTGCAAGATTTTATGGCATAATCACATTGAAAAACTGTATCAACAGAAATTTTATTGCAAAACCATTCTTATTTTTCTTTTTGTATAATTTATGCAAGCTGCAGCTGTACAACACAAAAACATTTTCTCTAACAAATAGCTTTTTATGCATGAAACAAAATTCCTCATCTGAGATAACAGACCAGTCACTCTGATTATGAGAGATAATGTCAGTGAAAGAAATACTGATGTGGGGACTGAAATATGAAACAGCTAACACTGCTCACACAAAGACCCAAGACACGCCTTTATTTAATATATCTCATCTCAAGCTCCAATTAGTGGTTGTACCAAAGCTTTTGATCACACGGTCAGATTGAGTTTGACCACTTGTTGAAATGTGATTTATTTATTTTTTTCTGAGGAGAACTTTTATGTTACATGAATGAGAATTCCTGGAACATCATGGTGCTTTATGTAAACATGATGAATGGAGAGGTGTTAAGGTTGCCACAATAACTTTGTCTTCATAACAACAGCTTGTCCTCTTCTAGTGGAGCATTACTACCATCTGAACAGAGTCAGACCACACTGTATCTGTAGCCTAAAGCAACATGCTACATGACCTCTTATGTATTGTGCCACATAAAGACACACATCCTGTTACAGATATACACACCCTTATTTGACCTTTCATAAATGTATTATGGCAGGCAATACAGACATTTACCATCTATTATGGTTACAAATAGATTCAAATATCTTTAACACTTGTCATGAAACATGAGTAAAAAGTAACTAAGCAATTGTTTTACTTGACCCAGTCTATTATGTGTATTATGAAGGCTTATAGAAAGTCTTGGAAAGCCCTGTCATTACAAAAGAGATTTTCATAGAAAGTTTTAGTTCCACTTCTGTTAAACACACAGTACATTATTTCCCACGGAAAACATAGTGAAGAATGAAGTAGTGTCAGAAGCAAGTCGGTCTTATCAGGCAAAGCAAACTCAAAGCACAAGTACCTCATAGTTGTACTTTATCTCGTTTGTTTAGTCTGTACCAAAACTGGCATGTAAAAAGTACACATGATTAATGATTGATCTTTAGAGGTGCGGCAGGTTTTATTACTTTACATTACATTACAGTCATTTAGCAGACGCTTTTATCCAAAGCGACTTACAATAAGTGTATTCAACATAGGTATTGAAGATAACTACTAGTCACCAGAAGTCATAAGTGCATCTCCTTTCTTAAACAAGCATCTAAAAGCATAAACCAGAGCAAAAGTACAGAAACAAACTAATACGAATACAATAAGTGCAACAAACTAATACGAATACAATAAGTGCAACAAACTAATACTTTCCACAGCTTTCATGCATGCATGCATGTCAAGATGTTTACAAGGGGGGATGCTGAGGCTTACACGGGGCCCTTGAATGCATCATTGTGTTTTCTCAGAGCTTCCCAGTGAACAGTTAATGTCTCTGTTGGCCGTCCTCTTCCTTCTCCTCCCACACAGCCAAACCAATACAAACATTTCTGTACAGTAAGAAGACTCTCAAAACTACCCGTCCTTCTTAGGGCACCTACAGGAACACTACGCCGGGAGAAGAAGAACAATATATAGAGATAGATAGATAGATATAGAGAGAGAGATGGCGCAGACCGATAGCCAAAGTTCACATTTCGGAGAGATAGTGGAGCTGAACGTGGGCGGGCAGGTATATGTGACCCGGCTCGAAACTCTCACGGCGGTGCCCAACTCTCTCCTGTGGACCAAGTTCACCCAGAGTTCCCCGGGCGACCTGCCCAAAGACGGCAAGGGCCGCTTCTTCTTCGACCGGGACGGCTTTCTGTTCCGCTACATTTTGGATTACTTGCGCGACTCCGAGCTCTTCCTGCCGGAGTACTTCAAGGAGAGGCGCAGGCTGCAGAAAGAGGCGGACTTCTTCCAGCTGCCGGAGCTGTCCGTGCGCCTGGCGACGGGCAGCAAAGACAGCTTGTGCGCGGCGGAGGACAGCTGCAGCGGGGAGCCGGAGGACGCCGAGCTCACCAGCCCGGTCACCACCACCACCTCCACCTCCTCCTCCTCCTCGTCCTCCTCGGACAGGACGCCGCGCTCTCCGGGGGGCAACGCCGGCTACATCACCGTCGGGTACCGGGGCAGCTACACCATCGGGAGGGACATCCAGGCGGACGCAAAGTTCCGCAGGGTCGCCAGAATCACCGTCTGCAGCAAGATCTCTCTGGCTAAAGAGGTCTTCGGGGAGACCCTGAATGAGAGTCGCGACCCGGACCGCCCGCCTGACAAGTACACCGCCCGGTACTACCTGAAGTATAACTTTCTGGAGCAGGCGTTTGACCGGCTGGCCGAGGTGGGTTTCCACATGGTGGCCTGCAACTCCACGGGGACCTGCTCGTACGGCAGCAACGACCCGGGGGAGGACAAACTGTGGACCAGTTACACCGAGTATGTGTTCTCCCGGTGAGGCGGGAACTCTCTGCTCTGAGACTCATTGGCCGACACTTGGAGCAAACATCTTCCTACTTTAGTTGTTACTTTTAATGAGCTCTCCAAACTGTCTAGTGTCAGTTTCTTGTGTTTTTTTCTCACTCTGTGCCCTGCGCAGTGGGATCAGCCACAGTTGACATTTTCTGCCATTTTCTGCCATTTTCTCCTTCTGTTCTGCAAGCAGAAGACTTCCTCCAAAACCCAAACATATATCTCATTGGTTAGTAAGGAGGGAGACTAAGTACTTTTTTTTTTTTAACGTCACTGGGTCCTTAGCTGTGTTATTTTTGTGGCCTGGTTATTCTTTGTAGCTTTTTACAGAGACTGATTTGTAAAAGTAAATGAGTGTTTACTGGCAGGGATGTTCGAACCTGGTTTTATTGATCCTTACTGAGCCGCTACTTGTGATCTGAACACATTAAATATAAGACATAAATACTGTAAATAGCCTACTGTTCAAATAGTCTTTAATTTTGGTTGATTGATAAGGAAGACATTAAGTTGCTTCCTTGTATGATACTTACATTTTTTTTTAATTAATTAACTTTTTTTTGTTGCCTATTTTGATTATGTTAACCACAGTATCACTGCTTTCAAGATTACGCATCTGGACTTCTTAACAATGCTTCATTGCTATGTACCATCTATGAGCTGTTGTCTTTGTTTTCTCTTTAGATATAAGACCACAGCAAATAAAGTGAGACAATGTAACACTATACACCCCGTCGTACTTGTGAGTTCACTGTGAGAACGTATTTAAGATGTATGTCTTATGTCTTAAAGCATTGATGCTTATTTTCTTGCAAGTAAGCACAAACATTTTTATTTCTTCTCAAATTGACAGTGTTCTTGGTGATTCCTCTGTGGAGGCATTGTAGAAGTTTACAAGACCATCTTATCTAGGCTCTTCCATAGAAAATTAGTATTATATCAGAGATCAAATCTGCCCCCTACTGAATGAGAGATGAACATAATAGACTATGATGTAATTTATTAAATGATAAATTCAAAGGTCACTGAAACAAGAGAGAATTGGTGTTATAAATACACTTTGTTACAGTTGAAGTGTAGCATGAACTTAACTTATATTCAGACACAGTATGCTGATGTCAAGTCATGTGTTTTAAAAACACAGCTGGTTGTCTTGGTTAAAAAACTGATGCGAATTTGCTGAATTCTGCATATTAAACATCATTTAAATCAAATTAGGGAAGAGTAACATTTTTCATTATCATTTCTCCTCAGAGAGGTTTATCATATTCATGCACATTTTCTGATAATCTTTTAACTAAATAACTTCTCCTTTTACTTGAAGATGATATTTTATGTCCAGTTCAAGAAAAAAATGAAGACAAATTTCAGCCAGAAGCATAACTTCTTAGTCGGTCAGGCAGACCATAGCAGAGTGTCCTTTTCTGCAGCACAGAAGAGCTCTGTTATCTCCCGTGGGCAGGATGGGAAGGAGGAGGGATTTCTCTTTGGCTGACAAGTACAGTAATCAAATGTCTGTTCCCTTGTGGGATACTGGGGCACAGATCCAAACTATCCCAGGAGTCTAATCAAAAAAGAGCTTTGTGTGGGCCGTGTCTGAGTTGGAACAAATTTGTTAAAAAAAAAATCTGCCAAATGATTCATTTATTTGTCAGATATCCAGGAGCACTGAAGCTGTTAAACACATTATGATTGATTTATGCAAACACAATCATAAGACTATATATGCACAAAGAAAGATCAACACACTTCCAACAACCCTTCCAACAACCCAACCTCCTACACACACTTCTGCCACCAATGAGCTTCGTAAGAGCATCAAAGATAGAAATGTCTGCACAAGAGACCTCGTATCTGCAGTCAGCTGATGCTGCCATCTGGACAGGAAAAGGGAAGGATCCACCGCAACTCTTCCACTAGTGCAATCTCCAGAAACAGGACGTAGTGCTCCGCTGTCTTCAACCAAAACACAGCAACGGCAGAAATCCGACACATTTGTCCTCATTGTGTGTCTTACATTTCTCGTATTGATACAACAATGGGTGTATGCCTCGAGATGCTCTTTGAGGAAAGGATGCCCTCCTATACCTTATATCTTCTGCATTAGATTGAGACCAAATGATAAGATGCTTGTTAGTCAAGAGACACATACAGCGATTTCTAATACAGTGTTGTGAAAAAAAACACCTCCAAAACACATTTCACTTGGGGTATGCTTTTTTTTCTGGAAGAAAACTGTGAGCCAAATGCTGAAATGTGCTCGCTCGCTCACGCACACACACACACACACACACACACACACACACACACACACACACACACACACACACACAAATATATAAAAGAACACACTGAGCGCAGCAGGGAGACAGATAAAGAGAGCCAAATTAGCTTATTTGCAGAGTTGGAGATAACACAGCTTTCTTCATATCAGCCTCTATTTGCTAAATCGTTCACACTTTCTCACATTGTTTGCTTCTAGCTCACTGCGACCTGCATGTCCACAATAATGTCTTTAATAATGTGTGTGTGTGTAGATTTTTTTTCTTCTCCTGCTCTTTGATATAGACACCTCATACTGTTCACAGAGAGAACAACACATGTATAATTAATGAATACGATGCGTTTCTGCTTGTTAAGGTGTGAGAGCAGAAAATAAAATGTGATGGCATGTACCTAATCACAAGAACATCTCCCCTTGATTTCCATGTTATCTGAAATGTTCCATTTACTGTAGAGCTCCTTCACAGCTATTCATGACAGCAGTGGCTGTTGCATTGCATTTGCATTCATAATTACTGTCTAGTGTGAGATTCTGTGAGTAATTAAGCATGAAGATGAGGGAATCATACAGACTTTTTAGTGTTTTCTTTCCTCTTTTGAGTAATAACTCGACATCCTGACAATATATTAATGATAACACAAGGACTGAAAGCCTTATAAAATCATAGAAGGAAGTGAGGATATGTTTGCCCAAATGCGTTTTCAGAAGGGTGAGAGTCTTTCTGATAATCATTTTATAACTATTAGTACCATGGCCATCGTGAAGGTTATACTGTAATAGAGAACCAGCAAGCCAACTGCTAAACATTAGGCTACTTGCACAAGCACTTCCTGATTCGCCGTAATACAGCTCATCAGCTTCCGGTTCCAAGATGGCAACGTTCTACACCCGGTGTTTACAGGAGCTGCCGGCAATAAATATCACAGATGTGCATCGTTTATGTCGGGAAACAAAAACTCCGACGAGCAAATTGGAGAAGGGGTTTAGGTTGTATGCTGCGACCTACATTCACAGCTACGAAGGTAAGAAAACTACTTCTAACAGACGCTAGCTAGTAGCTACTGTCAAAGGCTAGTCTGTCAGTTAACTGTCACTTTCTAACGTGTATTACGATGCAGTAACAGCAAATTCTAACAAGATTTCTTAACCAGTGTTTTATATCAGCCTTGATGTTTTTGCCTGTTGTGTTGAGTAATATTTGTTTAATTTATAGCCACAGTTTTGCGTATACAAAAGTAACGTTATGTAGCTACCTAACCTTACTTTCCATGTAGTCACTTGTTATAGATAGTGATGATGCGTATCCAGTACAATTGAAGCTCAATGAATTTGTATGTTATTTCATTCAGTGTCCAATAAAGACAAGCTGACAGGGCAGGTCAGCGTGAGAGCCTTGTGCTACAGGTCGATGAGGAAGAGCGAGGCACCACACAGTTTGAGTGTAGGCAGGATGCTGTGTTCATCCCTGTTCAGTGGAGTTTGTTCGGTTGAGCAGTAGCTAAGTGTAGTCCTCAAGGGCCACCAACTTGAATGTTTTTCATGCCTCCCTTTTTTCCGAACACAATTTAATTTAGTCAAGGTAATGAGTACAAGACTACAACTTTTCAATATTCAAGATATTTATTGTCGTTTGCAAAGCAGAAGTACAGGTACAGTGGAATAATTGTGTGATTCTTGGAGTCCGCTTTAAAAACAAACACATCTTTATTTTAAGAGGGAGAGAATATAACAGTAAGCATTCAGGATGGTAGGCTTTTTCTAGCACAGTTCAAGTGCTTACCTTCATAAGAACCAATTGTTTTTTTACACCCATGATGCTGAGGTTATAATTTCTAATGATTTACCTTTTTCTCTTAGATCAAGCTTTGTGATTCATCCCCAGTGATGCTAAGTCACCACCGCTGCTCCTGTGTGGCTGGCACTGTTCTGTGCAACCATTTAGCAGCATTATTGTTTCAGACAGCACACTATTCATCGTTGAAGCTTCCTGTCGTGCCCCCTGTGCATAGCTGTACGGAGTCGGAGCAGCAATGGCACAAGCCGCGAACAATGGTAAGTTAAACTTTAATTACATTCTACTTCATTTGTGACGCCTTCAGCAGCGGATGCGGCCATATCCATGGCAGCCGGTTCTGGGACAGAGCAGTAGTCGTGATCTTTGAAACGTTGATCAACCTCATCTTCCGGAGGGGCAGCCTCGACGAACCGATCCACTCTATCCCACACGCCGCGCCTTGGGGTTGCGACCGTATATTGGTTCCACTCAAAAAGGGTTGGTACGGCATCTTTTGCAAGTCTCCTTCGACCCTGAGGAGTAGTTGGCTCAATCAAATTGTCGGGACTAAAGTGTCTGCTACAGACCTTGGAGTGAGTGGTGATGACATATGCATCCCGGCGTATGTTCACAATCCATCGACTCCTCACGTCAGTTTGGCTCGGAAAGCCATGAAAACTTAATACCCCGTTGAATTTTGCTGACGCTGTACAGTGGGGGACACAGCAGTGCTCGGCGTAGGTTGTCTCCTGCCTCTGAAAATGTCCAGTTTTTAGAGGTTTGCGGTCTTGATCCATGTTTACTGTACCAAAGTCAGCAGGCTAGCGCGATAAACACACAGACCGGAAGCAACCGAGCTGTATTATTTGAAACAGGAAGTACGTCACACAGCTTAGTGCATACACCCTATTTCCATATCCTTAATTAACCTCAAATCTACTCAAACAGCGATAATTGTTTTTATTTTTATTTCAATCAACATGAAACTATCCTAAGCTGTCCTCATTTACAGAGTAAATATATTTTATTCCACTCAGTCGCTCAGGATGAAAACAATTGGAAAGCGTGTCCTAAAGTGTGGTTGTGGTTTTGTTGCCTAATAACATTAATTATGTTTTTCCTCAACCTAACTTAGTGGTTTTGTTTCCAAAACCTAACTTCGTTTCATCGTCTGGAAAAATGTTCAATGTATTGCATCTTGAGACTACAGTGGATAATTCATCATATTAACTACGTATTTCAGGAATCACATGCAGTCTATTAATTATCTTCTGTTGTGTTTTGTGTGTACAAAACTTTGGTCCAGGTCTGGTCATCAAGGTAAACACCAAAGTCCTTTCCCCAGCTATGTTTAACATTCATTGTGATCATATCATTCATAAGAAAATGGTCGCATATAAAAGTCACCACTATTGCTTTCTAATGATTGTACCAGTGAATACAGATACCTGGCTTTACAGTAACAGTGTTATTCCTTAATTGAATTGTCTTCTGTCTAGATCGCCAGGTGATGTTGTGGTTCACTTTTACACTGTGATCTCTAGGCTTTGGCATCTGTTTTCGTCTTTTTAACTCGTTTTCACTGCTGAATCAGTCTTTCCAAAAATGATATAGAAGTTATTCAGTGAGTGCAGTTCGTGACAGTTTGGGCTCCATGGTAGCTCATACAGCTTGAAGGAGTAGCAGCGGGGGCGGAGTTTAGAGAAGGATAAATTGACAAAATAACCTCTGCTCAAGGTCCACTTACTCACTTGTTCTCAAGCTTTTTCCATGCCTCTTTATTAAAGCAAACATTTCACTGTTTCAACAAACCCTGAGAAGATTTACAGCCATTGCCTGATAATGTAATGTACACAAATTGTAACGGAAAAAGAGATACAACACATTGAATGTGTTGTATCTCTGTTATGCTGTTCATTCTGTACACATGACATCTATTGCATTCTGTCCATCCTGGGAGAAGGATCCCTCCTCTGTCGTTCTCCCATAGGTTTCTTCCTTTTTTCTCCCTGTTAAAGGGTTTTTTAGGGGAGTTTTTCCTGTGCCGATGTGAGGGAAGGACAGAGGATGTCGCATGTGCACAGATTGTAAAGCCCTCTGAGGCAAATTTGTAATTTGTGATTCTGGGCTATACAAAATAAACTGAATTGAATTGAATCACAGGCTTCAATTACTGCAGACTCAATCTGTGATTGTATGTAAACAGCCTGCACCTACAATTTGCCCAGTGAAGTATTAACAAGCAGTGAAACCATTAAGGGTCCAAACATTCCTTAAATCATTAACATTTCTCAGAATTGTGTTCAATTTGGTGGTGATATCTTTAATTCTGTAGAATATTTCAGTTTTATAATCTGACAGTTTTGTTATTGTCCTAAGGGATTGCATCTTTTTATTACCTCTTCAGTTGCAATAAGTGACACACTGGCAGGGCAGTACATTACATGGTTAATGTTTACTTATTTTGTGTGTGCAGGTTTGTGTCCAAGCTCAGCATGAGGTCAGTCCCTGGCTGCACTGGAGAAGAGGTAAAACACAGGAAATGAAAGCAATAATGAACTCTAGTCAGAACTTTGCTCCACCCCTATAAGACTCCATTAAGGCCAGTCAGACATAAGCCTGTTTCATCTTGTAAAGTCAAAGGCCAGCAATAAGACAAGACATACAAACCTGCACACAACAAGCTTTAGTTATTCTACTATCCTGTTTCTAGTAGCTGATAGCTCAGCAATGCAACACAAAATTAAAAATTAAAAAAAAACAACAGATCTGGTCACGACAGCATTACCCAAAAGCTTCATACCATCAAACTGTAGTGCTGAACTTTTGCAACCGCAAATTACTTTTATTAAGTACAGAACACAATCAGCTTTGTGCAAGACGCTAGTTATGAACAAATATTTTCTTAATGCCACTCTTTAACTTGTTTTAATATGCCTTTTAATTCACACATAAGACTGCATGAAGTTACATTGAGCACTTCAATAAATTTGGGTAAATACTTGTAGAATTCTCTGGATATCGAATTGCTTTGGCTTTTACATTCAACTTTCTTGCTTTTGAAATACTATAAAGTTTCATGTCATACTATCAACCAGGGGGGGGATAAAACAGCTGCAGACAGACGGATTAAAATCGGTGATCCTCCAGTGGCCATGTTATCTGTCTCCTTCAAGGACTCAGCCTCAGTGCCTCTGACCATAACGTTCTGTCTCCCTGTCTGCTCTGTGTAGCTTAGTCAGGTAGAGGGAGGGTGTAAATGTCGCCCAGTCTCCGCTGAGCTGCTCTCAGCGCCCAGCAGCAGACCGGAGATTGGTGCAGCTCCCAGTGACAAAGCTGAGCCTTGCACTGAGCCGGTAAACTAAAAGGTAAAAGGCTGCCATCATCAATCAGCTGCAGGGAACAGGAGAGGGAGCATCCTCCTCCCCTGCTGTGGCTGCAGCAGGCTTCCTTTCACAAGAAGTGCGACCCCCCTCCCTCCTCTCTGGGCTGTCTGAAAGGGCAAGATGTGGAGAAAAAGTCTGTCTGTGAGACTGTTGCTAAGGTCGTTTTAATTTGAGCTGTAATGCCACGTCATGAATAGTAAGATAATGCATTATTTTTGTTCTTAGTGCGATGGTTCAACAAAACAGAATCTGAAGAAAGTCGTACTTTTAAACCGTTAGCAACTGAATTAACACCTTTCTTTGCCTTTGCAGCTAATCTTGGGTTTACGACTCTTAATGTAATATTCAAAAACATATACGCACCTGCAACTTGGATCTAAAAATATTGCCCTTTTTTTACGGAGATGGTAAAATAATTTGTGGTCCCCAGAGGATGAATCCTAATGAGCCTTCCTGCTACGCCACCAGCAGGTTGACACTTGTGGTTTTTGAGTGAAAAACCTCAAGAGCTAACAGATTTACACAAAACATTCATATTCCCCTGAGGATGAGTTGTAATAATTGAAAACAGGACGTTGTAGTGCCATCATCAATTCAAAATTACAATTTGTCCAGTACTTTGTGGCGTTTATGACTCAAAATGATATCATTCCAGTCAGCCTCGGCTACACTTTTTGTTAAATGCAAATTAGCAAATGTTAGAATGCTAACACATCAAACTAAGATTGTGAACACGGTAATCCTTATACCTGCTTAACATCAGCAGGGCTTTATGATTGTGAGATGCAGAAGTGATATGTAAAGATGCAGAAGTTATCAGAACCCCCTGTATAAAGCAGTTTTTGTGAGTACGTCTTCTTCCTAAGTGTTGACCTTGTTTAGCCTTTGTTCATGATTTATGGGCCAAAAGATAATATTTTAACATTCATTACAGTTTCAAGTGAGGATTGTGAAAGCAGATTCCAGGTCATACCGCCTGTCTGTCTCCGTCTGTTAGGGCTCTGGACAATGTTACAGCACTGATGTTGCATTGAGAGGACACAGATATCAGCGAGGCACAGACACGCCCACTTCCTCTTCACTGCTTCCTGCGTCAGTTTGTCAAACTGTGTTACAGACGATCCCTTTATTTGCAGTGTTGGTAGAAAACAAATGTAAACAGTTCTGAAAACTGTTCCTAAATCTAAAAAAGAGCCCCGAGAGCTCATTGTGGGTAAGTGTGGGTTTGCTGTGGGCAGTGGCAAACCCACAATAATTCACTGTAGGCCCAAGTGGATTGCCCACACCAGCCTTGCAGGTTTTCTGAGCAGCCCAGAGTTGTCAACCCCCCCTTTCTGTTTCAACAGCACAGTTAGAACACTCTTTAATTATTACAGTTGCTCAAAAGATACTTGTGTTCATCGAGCAAACCACTAAGGGTAAGTTACTTTGTTTGTAAACCTGGATAAAAGTTAAGAAGAAGCCATACTTTCACAATGACAACTATTTAGAGTAGATAAGGAAGTCTTTATCCGAGAAAGGACCAGAACAGAGCCATGAGTCAGGGAACTTTGAACCAATGATAAAACATGTGGCCAACTAAACAGAAAACCTCTCATGGAAACTTTGTGGGAAGAATTGTGCATGAAAAACAGTTTCCTGTGAAGCATAATTATATATATATATAATTATGCAAAAGAACCATTCCTATACCCAAAGGCAGCAGACAGTTATAGACCAAGGTTATGATTTCCCACTTGGCTGCTCTGCAATCAAAAACCAGAATAAATGCACAAGTAGCTTTTAAAAACTGTCCCAGTGATGCTCAAGACTGATCTCTCTCCCATAATGTGCCTCACGGTAATGCATTCCCATTTACACTTGTCAGTTACACATTAAAAAAACCTTCTAGATTTGATTGGAGATGTTACGATTTTGCACAAACGATGCACAAAAGCATTAAATCAATCTGGATGATCTTTAAAATATCAAGAGGAATTTCAAGTAACTAATGTCTCATTATTTCATTCATGTTTGGCCTTCCCGTTCAGTTTGACCCTCTGCTGTTTCCATCTTACTTTACTTGTGACATTTAAATGGGTCAGGCTGGAGTCACAAGAGTCATCAGAAACAAACAAAAAAATGTCTCTACTTGTGCCTAAAGGGAACTGAATCTCCATTCCAAAAGACCAGGTCACAGTAAACTGTTAAAAACATTTCCATCCATCAGACTGATGTTTCCAGTACAAAGAGTTAATTGTTCCATGAGCCAATAAATACATTTATTATTCTAAATGTTTTAAACGATAGAAGATACATCCCAATGTGGCCAATGCAACAACGACCTAGATAACATCTTTGTAATATTCTTGCAGCTTCCTTTTTTCACTCGTCTGAGTGGAGAGGTGGCATGAAGACATAACTGTCAGATGTGCATGAGCTGTTGCAAATGTTTGATTTGCATTGCCACACAACTTCCTTCTACGGATGAAATACTGCTTTGTGCTGCTCCACTACTGTTTACTCACTTACTGCTATGTAACCTTCCTTGTGATACAACTCAAAACAGACCAGCTCATGGCCAACTTTTTCTTTTTAACCACAGTAGGCACACAACCACAGACTCTTCTTTGATTTGTAATGTCAGAGCCTCAATGGACTATTTTAGATCATAGCACTTCCCTGTCTAAAGACAAGAGGACAGAACACTTTCTCTTCCCTTTTGTCACTAACACTGCTTCCCCAATTTTCCATAAAAGGTCAGTTCATCAAAATAACACAAAGTTACTTTCTTACTCACCCAACACAATAGCGATCTAGGAGAATGTTTTCCCCATTTTCATGGGAATTGGTATATCTATAAATGGAGAGCTAATGTAAGTGTTTTAAACCACTTTACAGACATTTTCCTTTAGTCTTAGGCAGTGCACTGTTTAAACAGATACTTTCCCAACCATAAGCAGTTGTTGCTAAAATGGACTTCAAAGCAGTGTATACATATATATACACACACACACAACAAATTCTCATTATTTCAATTTGAAAAGTACTTTTTAAAACGTACCAGCGAAAAAACTGATAAACTTTACAGCTTCACTTGGAGTTCCTCTTTCTTTAGTCCAATCAGATTTGTGATGCATTACACAGCAGATTGGCAGATTATCTAAAGGTTCTATTGTTTCACAACATCAGGTTAGGCAGAAGATTTCTGTTTATTCTTTCTTTCCGGTTTCTTTTGACAGCAATGACACCTCATGAATGATGTGCTCATCTTTGAGTAAGTTTATATGGACATGAATAACCTGTTTATGATCTTTTTTGGGGTATCCAGTTTGAGCATGTACACATCATATCCAAGATATGATCACAATCATGATAAGTATCATAAACATGTTCTTCATGTCCATGTATACACTCATTGTAGCTGCTGCCAATTCTTGGGTTTTTGTTTCAAACATGTAAACAAATAATTAAATATAAAAGTAAGAAAACAATAAAAAGACCAAGCAAACATATGCAGTAAACAACAAGTATTTCATACTTGTAGAAAGTGCCGTCCAAAAGGTAAACGCTGGCAAGTACCTGTACAGTCATAACATATTTAATAACATATCAAAATAGTCATATTGTAGACTACAGACCCAAAAACACACAAAGTGTCACTGCTCAATAATATTTTGATTATTCTAATGACATTTCTACCCACAGTATGAGACTGAAATTTCTGTTTTACCATGAGACCAATGATGCCACCATGTGGTACACAAATAAATAACAAATCAAACCCCTTTATGTTCAGTCTACTTTATTTACAAAAACATTTCAGTTAAGATTCCCACTTTCACATGAGAAATACATAGTTATTTAAACTGTACCACTGATTTACCCCAAAGTGCACTTGGTGAGATTACAATAGAACAGAAAGTGCTTAAATACAATTCATGGCTTACATTAACCATTCATGGCTTACATTAACCATTCATGGCTTACATTAACAAGGAAATATTCTTTATTGTACTACTGGACAGATATAGGATATAACAAGGAAATGAAAAAAATAGCAAAACTAACATTAAAATAAAAGCATTAAGCAAAACACTTATAATTCCAATAATTGCTTTATTTAATATATTAAAACTACATTTCCTTGGAAACAAGTTAGCAGAAAAAAGAACATAGACTAATTACCAAATTAACCCTACTTGATTAAAACAGCCATTAAATGTCTACTTTGTATGTGGATCCTCAGATTGTCAACATTTTATATATCACATCAGAAAACGTTATGGTTTTACCAGCAGAGACTGTTGTAGACAAAAGGCATGGCTTGGCTGTGTGGACGATGTCTCCACTGTGTTTAAATAGTTTTATCCAACAGGAGTTCCCAGTGATGTGTATGCTTACTCTGCGATCTGGAGTACAACATGTTGGTCACATGGAGGGGACACCAGCGGCTAAAATGTTAATAAGCTTTATTAATAATACAGTTTCATTTTTACTTGATAAGCAATTCAATTCAAGTTTCCCCAGACAGCTGTTAAGCGCAGTCAAAGTACATTTGGTTCAGATTACATGATCAGGATTCATTCCCGTTTGTCATTGCAAGTGAATCGGCCATAAAAGAACAACTGTATTGATTCAGAGAAAAAACAAAACCTTTAAGACCAATACTCACACTTAAGTTGGAAATAGCAGGGCTCACAGTGGAGCTTTCTGTTTCGGATTCGAACCTGGACTCCAGCCCCAGTTCCTCCGAGACGTCGGTGGCAGCCCACACACTGAGAGGAGGAGGGAGAGGTGAGGAAAAAAACAAAACATTGAAGACTGTTTAAGAGAAAGCTGACCTGTAACGTGGGCATTTTGTGTCCAAATCATTTCACCAGATTGTCTGCCACCCAAGCACCGAACAACTAAGCTCTGTTTCCACATACAAACACTTAGTATATTAATATTCTATGGGTGTTATGTGCGTCTCTAGCTTATATGGAGCGGAGAGTTGTCATGACTTTTACATCTACATGCTAATGAGCGTGGGTCGACTAAATGCGGCTGTAGCTCTGCCCGAGATTTTCACAATAAGCATCTACTAGCACAACAGGACAGCAGGCTGGCTTCTCCCACTAAACCAACTACATGCAAAAAACTAAGAGACAGAGAGACTAAAAGCACACAGAACTACGACACCAGACACGACCACCAGGCCGGATACCTTACACAGTAAAGGAAACACACTGGTTAGGAAAGATGGAAGTATAGAGAGGTGTCAGATATGCTCCTGCTAGCAGATGCCTATTGAAGTGATTGGATTGTAACTAAAGATACGACATTCCTGCTGACCTTGCTTAAGGTGCGGTCACATTAGTCTTCAGTCTAATTCATTTTTCGCACGATAAGAAAGCGTGTGATGTCACGGTTCTGACGCAAGTGATTCATCTTGGTCAAATTCATAGTAGGTGTAAGCAGTCTGTAGTCAAGTTTCAATCCAAATGTAGCACACATTTTTAATGGTTTCAAAAGAATCAGCATGAGAAAATGCGAATGAATGTGTTTTTCTATTCACTACTGTTAAGTGAATATTAGGAGTTGGGTGTATTGACAGCTGGCGCCAGCAACTTTAGACAGCACCAACCTGTCACTCAACTTGACTAACTTTAAGCTTTAATATAATTTAAACGGGTCAGTTAAATATAAATTCATCCCCCGTACAGTTGTCATGAACAGGGAAATTGATCTATGGAGACTTAAATTGTTTTTAGTGGCAGGCTTTAAACATGTTTATTTCTGCTGTAGGGTTGGTTTTCTAACATGGGGGGTCTATGGGGATTGACTCACTTTTGAAGCCACCCTCAAGTGGCCATTTGAGGAAATGCAGCATTTGGAACTTTCCATTTTGCTTCATTTTTCAGCACTAGAGGTTGTTTCTTAGTCTACACCTGTGCCAAAAATGTGCTTTAAAAATAAATGTGTGCCTTGACCTGAATATTTGTTTTGAGTCAAATGCTTTGCACACAGTACGTCATGCTTTATCTGATGTTCCATTGCACTGTTTACACTTTGCTGAGGCGAAAAAGTCTGTATTGATAACTACACAATTTGCCAACTTTTCTGCTATATTTGGACTTTTTTAATATTTCAGTTGCTTCCACTCAGGTATTTTTATCCACAAAGTGAAAATGTGCATAACAGGTGGAAGGAGACAATGTGTTTTTTATTGACATAGTGAAGTACTATGTTAAGGGGATGTCACACTACATCAATGAGGGACTACGTGATTATTTACAAAGCTTGGAACTACTGTGACTGCACCTTAACCTGGTCATGACCTCTCACCTGGAAACAGGCGAGGTGGAAGCAGAGACTAAGGGCCTCTATGACCATGGCTGCCCCACTACCCAGGACACGCCCACACACACAGCAAGTCCTCCTGCCACTGACCATCCTGGGGCAGCACATGTTAACAATGTAAGGCCAAAATGAATGATAACATACAGAAAATAAACGAGAGAGAAAAGCTTTATGTTCAAATGAACTGCGTACCCGCCATGATGAGAGGAATCTAATGCATTTCTCTGGGATAATATTGCGCTTGTGCTGTAGCGGGAGTAGGAGTTCCTACTTGGAGCCCCGTAACCTGCAGCAGCAGAGTGTGGACGAGGGTAACTGAATGTAGTGGTCGAGAGGGGGAACTGACGCAAAGTTTCCAGGTCGTCCAGAGACTCATACCTGCAGAGAAGACCTCACAGTTCAGAAAAACGGTAGTAAAGAGGGTACAGGGAAAAGACTGTGGAAATGTCATAACCGAAAGTTCTGAAACAACAGCTGCCTAAAAAGGTGCAGTGGAGTCCCAATACACCCACCTCTTCATAGGAACCCCAACATAGATTGGCTCCTTGTAAAAGCTGCTGCTGCGCTGGCGTATCCAGCTGCTGTCGGTCAGAAGCTGAGTCCTTTTCTTCATCTCCTCCAATATCTGCTGCCTGTCTTTCTCAGAGTTAGACCCAGACTGTCCTTTTCTTTTACTCTCATCACCTAAACCAAGCAAAGTGTTGGTGGGTTAGCACAGTAATGTTCATTACCAGAACCAATGGGGAAAATATTGACAGAGATGGTAGGCAAACCTCTTGCCGGTTTGTGGGGGCCGGCTAATGCTGGGGTAGACAAGGACTTAGCCCTATGGGAGAAAAAAAAGACATTATTCTACACACAATTCCTTTTTATTTGTTTTTAAAAAAAATTGGACTTTCAGCCTTAGCACCAAGCTGGTTGCGTGCTGATGTTAGTTTCCAGCCAGTTTATCCCCTCACAAGAGGTAAAAGGTATTTCTGAATAATACCCACTTAACAAAAATGAACAATCACCTTGTGTGATATTAATTATCTTGGAGAGAACAATCCTGTGCTACGTTTGCAGACAACCAGACAGATATGCTACACAAGGACAATTATGCCCAAGGCTAAATATTAAGAACTATTACATGATAATTAGTCCTGACCTGTGTGCAGGAGACAGCTGAGCAAAACCACAGGAGTCCTCAGCCCTGAGGTACAGCATGAGAAGCATTAAGACCCAGCAAGAGCAGAAGGAAGCGCAGCAGATTCAACAACCACAGTAATGTAGAAGAGATCACCACAAAGTCAGGGGGGAAAAAAAAAACCAAGTCATGTCAAAGAATTTCTAAATAAAAATGATCAAACTTTCATTCAATAGTCAGCACAATAATTGCACACACATAACAATGTTACACTCAGACAGGATGGAAAAGAGCAGACAATATTGGGGAGAAAAAAATTGATTTACCAGGCTTGTTCAGAATTCTTGTCATGCTGCTCTCCGTGTGCATTACTTTGAGGTTTCGATCCTGCTTCTTTCAGCTCATCTTGGTCGGGGCTCCGCTCTTCTTCTCTGTTTTTGTTTGTCAATCCATTCACATAGGGCTGGGTGCAGGCAGGGCTCTCACCGTTATCGGTCGTTTCAAAGGTGATCTGTTTCAAAATACATGAAAAGAAAGACAAGAAAAGAAATGGCACTCTAAAGCACTGATATTTAATGTGTTCCAAAAATAAAAAGGAATTGAAAGGAAAGCAGAAGCCAGAAAACATGTAATAAGAAGTAAAGATGAGGTTTAACAGGTTGTACTTGTTACTGTCAGCCTGCACATTAGAGCTGCTGATTTAAACCAACTCTTACTTTAACCAGTCTAACAATGTTGAGGGAAACATGAAATCTTTGGATCTTGATTATGCTGCATTCACATGGAATCAGGTATCTAGGCAGACGGACAACACTTTCTGGACAGCGTGGGGAAAAACGCATATGTAATTGTTCTAGTTATGCTTTAAATGCAGCTTTCTCCTAACCCTCTGAGACTTCCGACATCTGGAAGGGATGATTTATGCTCCAAAGTTCGGCACTGAGGGAAAAGGGGCATGGCAATTTTTCAGAGGGGTCCCTTGACCTCTCACCTTAAAGATATCTGATTGAAAATTAAAATGTCCACATATTGGTCTCTCTAAACAGTCTCGGAATAACATAAATATGATTTAATCAGCCCAGTTGTATTCATGTGTGACGATCTTAGTCCCCATAGTAGCCATTTCACATAGTGAGACCATTTTCTGGAACTTGACGCAGCTGCATAAAATTACCTGTAGTGACCTTTGCGATAATCACAGCCTTGTGAAACTTTACAACCACAAAGTAGAGACCCAAGGCTTTTATTGGAGGTATTCCTAGGTATAATGACAATAAAGTTTTTTTTGACTGCAATGCAGTATAACTATCATTGCCAGGTTTTTTTCCTGACTGTCTCACATTATTTTACTTTCCTGCTCTCCACTAAAGTGATATCCCGTGTGCCGTCTACAGTCTGTCTGCAGCACTAGAATACAGTTTTGTTATGTTGGTAAAGAATATGTTCTGTAAGTAGTACTGTCCATCAGGGGCCACAGTCTTGATGCACATACTTTTAAACTTGTAACTTTTTCTATGGCAACTTTATAGATGAAAATTTGATGAAAATACATTTTATGATAACTCAGTTATAATTAAAAATGTTTTGCAGGTTGGAAAAGGCTCAGAGGACCACTCAACATTACCCCTGACTTCCTGCATAACTGCCCCTTTGCATCTTGTTGTGCCCTCCGCCACTCTGATTCAAGCCTCTCCTGATCCCGCTGATATTGTTCCTGAAAAAACAAGCAGGCACATATTTGCATGTTGCTTTAAATTTAAGATGATTAAGGTTATAAAAGAGTGTGCTGCGTAGTTCTGTTTGAAAAAAAAGAGAAAGTCTTCACCTGTAGGAGGCGCTCCTGCTCTTCCTGCCACTTCTCCTGACGCCTCCGATCCTCCTCCCGGTCCCACGACCAGCTGGAGGAGGAGGGGCTGAGGGATGGCACCTGGAGCTGGTGATGAACAAACATACTGTGGGCCCGAACACGATCACAGTGCCACGCACAAACTCTTTCAACACACATGCATAACTTATGTTTGAACAGGCATGCAAACATCCTTTGATCAAGTGGTGTGGTGACTTACATCAGATATTGCAGATTCTGAGCCTCCTGTGTGGGGAATTAACAGGTCAGAAGAGAGAACAGGATACAGTATCTCCTACAGATGATCAAGTTAAAAGCCATAAAGTCCACAAACACACACAACACAAAGGCTGGGGAAACATTAGAAAATGGAGAATATAAAGCATTTTTAAAATGTACTGGATCACATGTTGGATTATCTATTGTATATTTAGTCTCTCTGTGCGTCTTCGCCTGGTGTCTCTCTCTCTCTATATACATCTATATCTATTTAGATATAGATATATATATAAAAACTTTGTTTATCACGCTGACCTCATAAAATGTTTTGCGGCATCCTCCTACGTGGCACAAAATCTTTGGCTGTAGCCAGAAACAGTATCAACATGAACTGTAAAGATTGCATTGACTCCAGAGCTGGAGGTTAGCAGGCCACTTTAAAGTAAACAAGAGTTAGGTGTACAGCCCTGCTAGATGCTTTAGTGGCTGCAAAACAATGTTCCAAAATACAAACCCGTTGGACAAAATGAACAAAAGCGTTTTTTTCCCTGCAGGACTGGCTTAAATATTTGGTAATTAAATACCAACATGCTGCTAACGCATCCCCAGCCTTTAGATACTGCACACAACTACTGAAAAAGCAAAAGCTGAGCAAAGATTTAAGCATGCCATAGTAAATAAAAATAAAGGATTCACACACACTGCATGGCAACACAAATCTGCTTTGTTCATATGTTGGTGTTCCACAACAGCTAGCATGTTGCTCCGAGTACACCACACACATTACAGGGCAAACATTTACCACACAAGTAAACCCACGAGCTGAATCCTGCCGAGCCTGAAGAGAGAAGCCATTGTAGTAGGACACACATCAAATTCATTAACAACCACAAAGGACAGCCTTACAAATCAGTCATTGTGCAGAAGACCGAGCAGTAAATGAAGCATCTACTTCACACCATATATGGTATATAATAGACATGATCGGTGCTGTCAGCTCTGTGATTGCTAGGTAAAGTTGTGCCAAGCTGAGCAGCGTTATTTGCAAAAAGCAATTAATACTAAGAAATATGATGAATGTTTATTTATAGTAAAGCTATATATTTTGTTAGCTTAGGGTGCTTTGATTAAAACATTAAAAGTACTAGACTATTATTATGGTGGTGCTAAAGTAAAAACCCATCTAATCACTGTGCATCTTATGATTCGTTTTAATCAGAAGCTCCCTTCTTAAAGACTTTAAATAGATACTATAAATTAACCTAGCAAAGCACCAGCCAGCAAAGCTGCTACACAAGGAGTCCAACTGCAAACTGGAATTTTACCTTTCTGTTTGAAAAAGTCTGCCCTCCTTTTCTGATTTTTGCTACTAATGTTATTATTATCTATATGAAGAGGAAGGACATGTTAGATCAATTCATACCATTTACAAAGAGATAACATTTAAAAAAAAATAAAAAAATATGTCTGTCATGTGTTACTGCCATTGCAGACATTATTCTTGTTATTACCTTTACTTCTTGTAGTCCCCTGGTTGTCAGCGAGCTCGCCATGCATGACTTTACCTTGTAAAACCTGGGCAGGTGAAAGAACGTCAAGGTTCACCCGATGAGCACCACTTATTAAGCTGCACTGTCAGAAGTTTATGCATCCTTTTTGAACTACTAAACATTGCTCACATTGTCTGTCTGCCCATTCAATTTGGACACTTTCCTGCCTGGGGTTCCTGTAGAGGCACCGCTGTTGGCATGGTGATTGGAACTACCTATCAGAACGGGCGCGTCGGCAGTCAGATTGAGGGTCATCCTGCTCTGGCCTGGCTGGTTATGATGACTCCCTTCACTAGTGCTCCAATCTAATGAGAACAACCAGCCATCAAAACTAAGGCCTCACTGTTTGTGACCTTGTCAGAGGTTAAATCAGCACAAAATGATCAAGGTGGGAAAAGACAAGACTGTCTTCTTTGGCTCATTATATTACCCTTGTTGCCATAGCGCCGAATGTCCATGGTCAGATTGCCGGTTTGCAGGGAAGATGTCATTTTATCCTTCCACTGGTTGTAGTTCATGTGTGCCACCGCAACCCCATTAACAGCCACAATCTCATCGCCCGCACACAGCTGGCAAAGCTCTGCTGGGCTGCCTGAGGAGGGAGGGACATGTGTCAGGGATATGAAGAAAGATGAGGACAGCAGAACCAAAATACCAGCTTCAGAAATGATTTGTTTAGCACCAAATGAGCTGCAATATTGAGGACAAGGTTGCTGTGCCAAGTTGAAAAGTAGGCCAGTAACCCGCAGAGAGTAAGTGACACCTCTCTCACTTGTAATTAAATATTTATGGTTGATTTTTAAAATCACTGGCTATAGTTTGTAGTTTTATGCATGTAAAGTAAATGCACAAAAAATAAACATTAACATCACAATGACCCACTGTTCATGTATGCCATAAATTTAAATATATAGACTTCTTGCTTTTTTGGCATTAAAGAAATAAAAAAAAAAAAAATAAAAAGAGTCTTGATGCTCTTTTCCAGGCACATGAGAAGCTGCTCGTCTTAGCTCTCAACAAACTGCCTCAGACACATCATTTTTGTGCTTCAATAGTGACAATTTGTCTGTGCTCTATCTGCTCTGAAATCAGTTAGAGTCTTAAATTACTGTTCTTTTTGCAAGTGCAGGATGTTAGAACAAATGTCCTCTTGGGTAAGCAAAAAACTTGAGAGCACAATGTAGCACTGCCACTACCTTAACAAAAATGTCTTGTTTTACAATACTAGGTATAAAGACTCTAAAGACTCTAGATTGCTTTCTCAGACCAACCGTAAATGTGATGTCAGTGAGCCATAATTTCAGCAATCCACAGATAAATATAGCAAAAGTCTTACCAGGTTGAATGTCTTTGACTCTCGCCCCTTTGGAGTCCCAATGAGTCTGGAAACCAAAGTCTGGTCTACTGTTGGGTTTAAGAGTAAGGCTCACTCTCATGTCACTGTGATCCACCTGAAACACACACACATACACAAACTTAAAGGTGACACCCTGTGATCCAATGTCCCGTGCTTCCTGGTGGAAACTAGATCCTTATAGTAAGAAATACACACCAAGGGACCAGTTTATTTTGTGCAATATAGCGAAATCATCACAGCAGCCCTCCAACCAATGCCGTTTTTGTGAAGTTTATAATGTTCAGCTTTTGTTTTGTTGTCAGAGATGCAGATTCATTGCTACGTTAACGTTTGTGCTGGTTCATCATTATATTTTGAAAGGGGTTTCTTCATCCCTCATTTATTAGATAGGGAGGGCAGAATATTAAACCACCTCAAGCATGTCGTCATTATTAGCTTTAAGCATTTCAGGGCTTTTATTGTTAAACGGGCCTGCACACCCACACACACACACGTTTTCACTTACTCTGCTGATTAGAGGCCGACTCACCTGTGTGGGTGAAGGAAGACACTAAGAATATAAAATGTTGTTTCCATGTCTATTTATCACATTGTTTCCAAGTTTGACTTGCTATTCCAAACATATTAATGTTTTGTGTCTGAGCTCCAATCTGCTAATTACATAAAGAGTAAGACTAAAATTAAATTTGAATTGAATCACTAATTACAAAATGTTGATTATTAATAGCGCTTTCTCTTCTGCATGCCTCTGACCATGAAATCTAAGGCAGTGGAAACAATAAGTCACGTTCATTTATTTGCCTAAACGTCTTTACAATTGGTTGTTTATTAAATTACAATTAAATATCAGCAGATATTGATTAGGGCCTGATCACTGCCTCCAAGTAAAAAAACGCTCAAAACTACTTGGTAAAGTCATTTTTTTCCATCCATTTGCCTGTGTTCTTCTTATACAACTTTGGCACATTTAGTTTCTTTTGATCAACAGGCACAGTCACTGACCGATGAATTAAATTGATTTGATAATCCCGGATTATAAAAGAGTACAGTTTGCTAAAAATCAATTAAATTGTTGAATTGAACACGTGATTGATGATTGTTCATCAATCACATGTTTCACCAAGTTGCATCAATATATACACAGCACAAATTCTGTATGCTGTAAAATTATCTAGCATACCTTTGGGAGGTCAATGCTTGGATGAGATGGGAGGGTCGAGCCTTTGTTGTGACTGTTCTGCAGGTTTGATTGCGGTCGCAGCACTAGCTTGGTTTGGGTGTAGGGCTGATAGTTGTAGCCATTGGTCCGGCTGGAGAGAGTGGCACCTTTCACCTCCTCTGTGTCATTCTGCTTCGCCTGGTTAGCTTCCTTCTGTCTGATTGAAGCCTGGTGCTGACCTTTCAGATGGGCGGTTGCGGTCTGCCTTTTGAGTGAAGATTTGTTGGATGGAGAAAAAGATTCTTCTTTCTCATTTTTCAAAAGCCGACCCTCGTTGTTGTCAACCTGGAGATTACCAACAACAAAATGTGCTCACAAGGACAGTACAGATGCATTTGATTGTGACAATTTAGCATTCGACATCTGACTGCGCTGATGTAAGACAGCTGGTACTGAATGTGTTCAACCAAACAGCCTTATGTGAAAATAGAAATGTGGAATCTTGTAGCGAGTTGACACCGTTCACAATGGTGCAGCAGCGTTTCTATTATTAATGAGGAGGGCGATCCAAGAAAACAAAGGAGACACACACACACACACACACCCACCCCACCCCCTTGGCTGACTAAACTAAAGTCCCTATGCACCCTCCTGAGCACTAACCTTCCATCAAGTTATAACCATCCAGACTGTAAAATAAAATCGGCATTTGGCAGGTTCTTCTGGTTTAAAATCATTGAGAAACTTTTTTCAATTTTCACAAAGAGAGACAAACACCCATCTTTAATATGGTGCTCGGACTGGGATAATCACAATCACCAGCATTTTGAGAATCTCTTGATTTCCAAATTAGACACATTTCAGGATGTGAAGCCTGAGTGAATTGTGTGGATGGACTGTTGAGAAGTGACAGTGTTGGTAAGAAAAATACAGGTTTGTTCCAGGTTTATCTGAAGGTGATAAAGGAGGAGGATGGTAAGACAAAAAAAAACCAAACAATGGTTAACCGTACTGATTAAATGTTTTATGAGACCAACAGAGAGATATACTGTTAAATCTATTAAAAAACACATCAATAAGCCACACTGCTGCACCAGGTGACATGTTCCTTGTTAATGATGACCATGGGAGTTGTAGTTTATCCCACTTACACTGTCCTGCTGACTTAAATACTACTTAGAGCAAAAATGTGCTTTAATCCATAGCTGAAACCAGTCCCAGACCAAAGCACTAATAACATCCATTTGAGTAATGTTTGATTAAAAGTACAGTGCCCCGCAGTTTTAGGAAATTATTTAGCAATCATAGATAAATAAATAAATAAACACTTTGTATTCTTAAAGCCAGTACAGGAAACACAAAATAAAAAGTCCCACATAATGGTGATTTACTATGTGGAGACTATTTGATTAAACTCTAATACATTCAAAGAGCTACAGTAAAAACCAATGAACTCACGTTGCACAGTCTCGGCAGCGAGGACACCCTGGACTGCTTGGTCCCAAAGGGTCTGGCTGTGATTGCAGAAGAGAGACGAGTTGAGCCCTCGGACCTCCGGTAGCCACGAGGAAGGCTGGCTGAGCCGGACCACGATCCTGCTCTGGACAAGTACTTGTAGACGCCTGCAACCTGCTGGCCTCTGCCTTGCTCCACAGCTGGTTCCCAAGATGTCTTCTGGCTCTCTTCCTGGGACTTGTGGTTCTCGTGGGCCAAGTCCTCCAGAGCACCAACTCCTGCCTGATAAACAGCATCGGGGCCCAAAGTGGGAACACCACAGAATGGAGGTTCCTGGTGACTTGACATGGATTCAGTAGGATCCCTGGTCTTGGTTGATTTTGTGGTCACATTTGGCTGTATAGTTGTAATCAGGGTGGAGATTTGGCTTGTAAAAACCTTTTCTGGTTGTGCCAGTTCTGTTTTGAACTGGAGAGGCGCTGGGCTGCACTGCACTTTGACTTGGGTCTGGGAGCTGAAAGGACAGTCTAGAGAAGGGGTGGTAACTCCTGCTCCGTCTGAAGCCAAGGAGGCGGAGTGGGTCTCCTCTCCAAAGATGTTCCCATCAGAGGCCGGCATGGCTCCAACTGATGATCCCTGAATGATCCAACAAGTCAACATTAGAGAGTTGCAATGTAAAAATAATCATTTTCGCAATAGTTACACTAAAGTCAACACAAGGTCAGGCAGGCACAACACAACAAAAACTCTAAACGTACCGGAGTGTGGGCTGAGTTGTGGGTGCTCAGTGGAGACGTGGGGCTGAAAGGTGCCTCTGTGGCGTAGCTGCGGGCCAGCAGAGCCCGAGTATGTGGACGGAGATCAGAGCTGGATGTCTTTGATGGAGGAGAGGTGGAGTAAGGACGAGGGGCAGCGTAATGCCTGCGTGGTGACTGCTGGTCTCTGGGGATTTTTCATGCGAGGAAAGAGGAGCCGATGTAATAAAAGGAAGCAGAAGAGATGAGGGGGGGGTGGATGTGTGTCATATTACATGAGTTCACTGTGGCATACTGAACAGTTATCAAGCAAGGTCAGCAGCTTTAGATACACACTTTAAATAAATTGTTGGTAGCACGGCGTTTGATGTTTAAACTTAAGATTTACGGTTGCATTTATGCAGCAGTGTACCTCAGCAGTCTGCCCTGTGCTTCTTTCTTCTCAAACTTAATCATGGCCCCATTGGCCATCTGGTTAATGACGTGCTCTCTGTCTTGCGATTTTCTGCGGAGGTCAGACTTGGTGCTCCTGCGACGATTCTTCCACTTTGTCAAGTCCTGAAAAAAAAATTAAAAAAAATGTACAACCCAATAACCCTGTTGCTTGTGTGCATAGAACTACAGTTTAATGTTAAGAATAATTTAAGACTCCAAACTCATTTTCTTCTGACTGATCATACTCTCGAAAAAAGAAATGTTTTTGTTGAGATTAAAAGTTCCTTTTTGACTTTGGTCAGGTTGGTTGACTAAACAATCTCAAATTTAAAAAAAGTGATTTACTCGCATGATAATATTCAGATTTAGTAACGCTAACTCTCACTCCACTCAGTCCTATCACACATCTTCCTCAGCAGATGGCGTAGCTACATTTAACATTAATATTAAACACAGCCATTATCAATGTAAAGAATAAACTTTCAATTTTTAACATCAACATGAAATATAAGTGCTCACAAAAAAGAAATTCCAATAACTATAATTCCATGACAGCTGAGCAAACTTCATCTGCTGAAGAACATGTGAAGCATATCTCACTAACCATTACCCAACGGACCTTGTAGACATTTTATTATGTCAACATCATTTAGGTGTAAGGCTTTCCTAGACTTACATCATGCCACTGAGCTTCACTGTCCTTGGCAGCAACGCTACACTTCCATTTGTTTTCTTGGTTGCACTCCCCTGCCATGTCTGTGTCGTGGTCCAAATCATTGATGGTGTTCCCATCACAAACTTTACGCACAGGGTACACCATCGGGATGTCACTGAGGGATTTGCTCCTGGTTCAGACAGACAAAAAGGCAGGACTACAAATGAATAACTGATATAAAGAGCAAACAAACACTTCAGCAACACCAAGTAGCAGAACAAGCATTATGAATAGCAATATTGCAATGCGGCACACACAAACAGCTACGTTCTGTACGTGCTCTATGTCAGCTCACACACACACACACGCACATGCACACGCACACACACCGCAACAGTATTAACAGCTGCAGAGTGACACATTCTGCATCCAAACAACAGAATCCTTAGCAAAGTGCGAGCAGGAGAGTCGCATGCAAGTCAAGCAACGCAGCAGTATAAATGGCAGCAGATGTTGCTGTCTGGATAACACAACAGCCATGACTTGTAAGAAGTAATAGCACTGCTGTGGGCAACAGAGGGTGTCAGATGACATTCAAATAACTTACAGCAGCATTTAGCAGGTGGCACATCAAAACTCTGACATGATTTCAATGGGAGGAACCAAGACTGTGATTACAAACAATCCTGTAGTTTGTCATAAATTCTACTGTCAGGAAAATTGATAGTGGGAGGTATACCAAGTGCTTCATCTTTATGAAAAGGCAAATTATGTTTGCAGCATAATTTAGGTAGGTGGGTAAACTGAATACAAACAAAAGCACACCCAGATGAAGCAACAACAAAGCAGCGTCGCTCAAAACTGAGGGACTCACCAAATCCAGCCAGGGTTGACCTGAACTGGTCTCTCAGGTCTGACCTGGATTTGATATGCTCTACAGAACCAAAGAAACAGACACGCAGACTGATGAACGCCATTATGTATCTAAATATAAGGCACCGGGTTTGACAAAAGTAACTAACAGCATAGAAACACGTGATGAATGCTGGGAATGACAAGGGGCTAGACTGGACTAAAAACACATTATATAGACAATAGGCATTGTATGGATTACTAGCAGGCAACATTATTTGACAGATTCAACACGTATGCCCTCAGTACCACAGCTTTAATACAAAACCCAACACCAATAAGATCTTGTCAGAAAGAATGTGCAAAAAACACAACATATTTTAGTTTATTGATCCACTCAGTTTATCCACACAAAAGCCATATTCACACAGAAAGTGAACTGGAACACATTTGTGCTGGCACAAAAAGTGTTATAAATAACATGATTCTGTTATGGCTATCAAAGTATGACAAGGCACATGAGTCATCGGTTTAACCATTATGAACTAATGAGTCACTCAGCATGATGCTGTTAAAAAGGCCTCACATCATCAGCACTATAAATAAAAAATTAGAAAAGGTGCCAAAGTAAATGCCAGATATAACACAGTGCAGTAGCTAGGAAAACATTAATCAGTAGCCGTACAAATTCAAAGCAGGTTTAATTTGCCTGATTACTTCATAAAACATCTATTTGATAAACAGGGCAAAATTTGCATATCAAAATGAAGTAGTTTGCTGATGGATTAGAGATTTGCAAATGAAAGAGTAACAGGTGCACTTTTCCATGTTGCTATACAACAGGAATAGAAGAGAACAAGTAGGACAGTGTTAGAGCTCTGTACAGTTCGTATTTGTTCATTAGCTGTGGATTTTTAGGACAGGAGTGATTGTTCAGGCTTGGGGGAAAGCTTCTTAGAGACGGTTTGCTGCTCTCCAGATGTAGCAGAGATGTTTTGCACAGAAGCAGATGTCACGAGCCAGGAAATGAAGTCAAACACTTCCACGGAAGAACCCAGGGCTTTATGGCTACAGTCAAAGAAAAAGAATAGCAGACGCATGAAATGAGTACAACATCATTAACAACTTAAAAAAAAACAACAACACAGGAATTCTTCTGAGAAGAAATTGGATACCAATTTGAAAGCTGTTGGGTTTGGCAGTTTTAGCTTTTGTCATCTTTCTTGCAAAGTAGTGCTAGCTATTTATATGTGCCTGGCAAACTAGGATTTAGTTTGCTGTTGCAGTTAAGCTGGTTTTAGTAACTTCTATCTAACGTTTTAGACGAACAGCAATCAACATAAGAAATTTGACCACATGCAATCATGTTACAGAGCGAGTTATTTTTGCACCACACAAATTGTTTCATGTTAGATATCACTAAAGGAGTTGCAGTAACCTAGACTCATGCCATGTAATTTGTTCTCCTTTTTTAAAAGTCAATGTGCTTAAGCAAATGCATCTTTTCAAATTAAAAGCAAATAGGCGACAGTAAAAAACTGCAGCTTCAGCTTTGCCTTGTATTAATAATAAAGTATTTGTAAATCTTAAAGCATTAGTGCTTTCACCATCAGAACAATCTTGCTAAATAGAGCAATAAAAATCAGCCAACAGACCTTAAGCCTTGCATTTTACGATACCAGGGTCTTCTCTGGGAGCCCAGGTAGATTGTGCGCACACGAGTCTCCTCTTCGGGTGTCCAATATCGGGGTAAGAAGCGGTCATAGTTGGGGTTATTAGACGTCTGATGAAGGGTCTGCTGCACTCTCCGGAAATACAAGTCATCTAGGACAGGGTCCGCATCAGTATAATCGTCCTCTGAGTCGTCCTCACACTGAGCTCTCAGGAAAAGCTCTTCATCAAAGGCGCACTCGGGAGGACTTGCAGTGTGGTGGGGTTGTAGGGAGAAAGGGGCATCTTCAATGCTGCAGCAAAGAGTGATATATACCCACGTCTATGTTTGTGATGATCACACAGACATCACTTTAGATAAAATGGTTACACCGAGTATCACAGAAATTATCTCTGAGCTGCTCCAAAATGTTAAAAGGTAGACGTGTGGCTTATGGTTAATGCATGGAAGCAAATTTACAGTTTTTTTGCAGAGAAGGTTAGGGTCCAAGCAGTGGAGTGGCAGGTAGTGTGGTTGAGAAATAGAGCGAAGTCGAGCACCGAAAACCGATGGCCTGCAACATCAAATATTGTATATTGTCATCAACTTATATTGTGTTGAATTGTCATTTGTTGAGCGAGACTTTAGTTTAAAACAGATAACTACATACACTGACAACATCAAAGCTCAAAAATACTCCTTCGATTCATAACAGAAATCGCATAACAACTTCCTAGCCCAAATTTCACCCACCTAAATAAAGTACTTAAAAAAACAAAAATGTATCATATTGTTAACTAGAATGTGGACTTGCTGCTGCAAACACACATCACTCAGTCTACACTGACGAAGTAGTTCGGATGTAATTCTAGCAAGAAAGACATAACAGTACAAGGTATAAATACCATATGAAGATAATTACCACCTGTGTAAAAGTGATCGAGTCTACTTGTCAATGTTCATAAATGCACGTCTCTTCACTGATTTGGGCTTTGTTAGTATACGTTATTATAAGAAAGCAGATCAGTGCTTAACTGATTTGACAACTTTTACATTTGTTACATAAATGAGTTTCAACTAAGCATGTCGTTATACTATTGATAGATATTATTGAACCCATTTCTCTCATCAATTCATAAAAACCTCCCCCAAAAAAACATAAATTAACTTTAAAATCCACTGTGCAATTAAATGTTAAATACAAATATCTCAATTTTAATCAGCTTCCTTAAGCAGCTATGGATAAGGGAGTTAGTGGCAGTCAGTGAACTCTCAGTAGTGGACACATTTGCAGTACCTGGCAAGTGGACTAGTGCAGCCCCGTCCATTCTCCTCCTGTCCTTGTTTTCTCCGTAGGAGTGGCGTTGGGATATAACCTTTATTTTGTTGGGTTGAGGGCCGTGTTGTCTCCATCTTGAACACCTGCTCAGCTTCAGCGTCACTTCCACAACCTTGAGGCCGCAAAAATGTGTGGAAAATTAGAAAAAGAAAGGATACAAGTCTGGAGAACAACGAAGGGGAACACTAGAAAAAAAAAAGAAAACTGACTAGGCCAAGAGTGTGTCTCAATAACAAAACATAACCACTAAAATAACTTTATAGGGGGACTGAGTCTTTACACAGCTAAGTATTTTGCCCACTCCCATCACACAAACTTGTATCACCACAGTGTGGAACTTGCCACCATCTATCACTGACGTGCACGGAGACCAAACGAAGCAGAGAGAAAACACAAATGACACATTGAGTAAGAAGATCAGAATGTTGTTGGTCCAACAAAAAATGTGTTGATCGAGACTAATAACGTAGTTGCATATGAAACCATCAACTTATTGTAATTCATGAGTTCTGATAAATGCATTTTTTCCTTAGCAGACTGACAGTAGCAGGTAGGTCTTTTCATCGGAATTTTTTTTTTGTGGATTGGACATGATGTCTTAGCCTCTAGCAAAAGTTGCATCAGCAATTTGTTCAGCGAGGATAGCTTGCAAAAACAGAACCCTGAAAACAAACTCTTACTGCATCAAAAAAATAAAAAAGGTTTGAAGCAAAAAGGAAAAAAGGTGTCACTATTGGCCAGTGATTGATTACAAGGGATTTCAGCAAATGATACATTTTGCAGTGACTATCTTCTACAGTGAAACAAAAAAGGGAATAACACTTCATTCAGGGGGTGTGGAGTGCACAAGTCATTGACTAGAATGATAAACATACCTTCACTGTTTGGGCGGAGGGCTCTGGAATCCAGAGAGTCAATAATGTCCACAGAGTGCTGTGTCTTGTAGCTCGGTCTCTTGAGCCGACATTCCCTCTCCGGGTACCAGCACTCTTTCACAAACACATTGCTGCCCTCATCTAGAGCCTGGATTTAAGAAGGCTGAGTTAAAGTCAATAATGATAAATAAAAAGCACGACAACTATGTTAAAAGCCTGGAAGAGCAATTCACCTTGGACAAGGCCAACCCTAACAGCCCTTCGAAGGCCTTGAAGTTCAGCTGAGGGCCACTGTAGAAAGCGTCTAGGTGAGCCTTGCGACCCAACCAGTAGATTGTGATGAGAACCTGAGAAAGGGTAAACAGACTACGTTACGACCACACACAACTTCCGCTTTCCTGCTAAAAAGTGTAGTGTATGAATAGAATATATTTTAGCAGCCTGTTTTATTTCCCCCCCCCACTTATTATACCCCATCTATGGACGGCCAAGGCACAACATTAAATGCCCACCCTGATTTAACTCATCTCCAACTGAACAGCCCAAACCACAGAGATGTAGATGTACAGTTTAGGATCGAGGCCAACATGGAAAAAAACCAAAAAGAAAACAGTTCTCACTATTGTAGTAAGACGATATGATCCGATAAATGGGGTGAAAACGACGATATGAAAACGAAGATGTTGTTAAAAAGTATTAACTGCAGATATTCTCTGTGAACCATGAATGTCTGAGCCATTTTTGTGGCAATTCATCAAGTAGATGTTGAGATATTTCCCAGGATGAGTGAAAACCTGACCGGCTGGTGGTGCAACAGGAAAAGTCAGAGGATCCCACAATCATAAGGATTCATCATCTGGGGACTACGGATGTCTGTACCATATTCTATTGCAATCGATTCCATATTTTTTGGATATTTCAGTCGGGACTAAACTGGTGGACCACTTGATCGTTATTGCCTGCTAAAATGTTTTGCAATTGTGAAGTTTTCCGCAGCATCAGCCACAAGAAATATGGTGAGGGCGAGGCACGTGGCCTTCACAAGGCGCTGTTGACGGTCAGTCAGACACAACACTGACACCATTAATTAAGACAGACAGTAATGGCATTTGAAATTATGGACCTCTTCCCTGGCATTTTGTGTTTTATTATTTGAGCCAGCAAACCGCTTTGGACACAATTCGTTTCTCATTTGCCTTGAGGCGAAGGGTATTATTTGACGGTCAGCATTTCTTCAGGGCAGAGAAGCAGCCTGTGTTGCAAAGGGATCATCACAACATGTCAGAATTTCTCCGTCTGTATCTTAACAAAGTCATCAAAGAGCCGGTCATCAGATTGAAAAAATCCACATAGGGCCTTGAGGGATTTGAGTCACTGAATAAATATTTTATAGCACAGTGCATGTGAGATGAAAAGGATTATGAGTGGTAATAAATACCTCTGTATGGATTCCACATTATGCTTGATTAGTGTCTGTAGCTGCTACCTTACCGGTCCATTGAAAGCATGAATACAGACATTATATCTGAGTTCTAGCCATCACAGTGGTAAAGCAATATAACCAAATAAAGAGTTATTTTCACATTTTCAGCACAAACGATAGAGCCACTGTAATACGCAAGACCAAAAATACATATTTCTGTTGGATATCTACTCCTGTTTGAATCATTGAAGCGAAAATTGGTTTTAGTTTTCCCTCATTTGTAAACCTAAGCATAAACAAGAATTACAGGCTCACGCAAGTCTGACGCACAGAGACAGGATGTGTTTATTCTTTTTTATAGCCTTCCACCTACCTCATGCCAAGCAAATAATTATACTGCACACAACAGGTAGGTTAATCCTTTTTAATGGTGTTATTTGCCAGATCGGATTTTATTTATCATAAATTATTTAGGCACACTTAAATCTCTCATCAAGTCCTGTTAACGTTGGCCCCTAATTCACATCAGTATTCTAGCAGACCCTAAATAACATGACAACTGTAAGAATGAAGAAAACTCAATAACTGTAATGATAAAACAGGCTTATAAAACTCAAAATACAGAAAACAATCCTTACTTAATCTAAATGCTTAGTGTGCAACACTACACGTCCACATTAATCCACATTGCATCACTGCTGTATTTAAGTCATTGAAGCTCAGCTCTCTATTGCAACTTCAATTGTTTATGTATCTGGTTGGAGACCTGCAGGAAAACAGTGGATTTCAATGGATGCAAATTGACCCTAATTGGTTAATTCAAAGAAAAATGCGACACCCATTTCAAAGAAAGAGTGCTCTGACAAACAGCCTCATTACTGGGTCCAAGTTGTCAGCTATTGTGTCATTCAAATGAGGCTTCCCAGATAACCAAACAACACCATAAACTTCAGAACATGTAAAATACCAGCAGTGCACACAAGCGTGTACACATACAGTACTCACATGTCTCACACACACACACACACACACACACACACAAACACACACACTATCTGCACTTGTGATAGACAACTGTATAGATACAGTTTAAGACCTAGTGGTGAAACATAAAACTACACTTTAGCGCAGGCTATCTGAGGTATAATGTGAGATTATAGGGAAAAATACGATGCTGACAACTGAGTATCTCCCATTGGGTAAATTCAGAGGTAGTCTAAGGGGCCCTTTATTAAGTTATTAAGTACAGTGGAGAAAGACTCAATTATCTTTAAGGTTAAAACTAAATGCCCAAGAGAGGGAATCAGGAAAATATGTAAAGATAGAAAAACAATTGAGGAGTATACTAGAGCTGTCATACTGGTCAAACTTACATTTTTGAGTCTTCTGTCGCTTTCATCACGCCTAAAATGAAAAAATGAAAAGATAAATAAGTATCTATACAGAAAAGGGATGCTCTTAATGCAGCAGTTTAAAGTATGACTGCATAATGCTGTTAACAAGGTAGAGAGCTGTTAGGGAGATTAAAAAAAATCTACAGTGTCATCTTATGCCTTCTCATTTGCAACTAATCAGCTACTTATCAGAATGTACAGAGAGGCAGACAGGCTATCAACTTGTACAAAGCAGCAGCTTGTCGTCAGGCACAGTGAATACCTTTAGAAATGCAAAGCAGCTGTGAGACTTGGACTATAAACTTTTTTTCAGCGCATGCATTGCAGTAAAAACCACATCAGTGTTAAATGTGCTCATCACAGCCAATACAGAAAACACTGGAATCAAGCCGTCATACTAGTCAAGTGAGTTGACCTACAGAAGATAAAGGTGTGCATCTCTGTGTCCGGCGTGCGCTGTTGTAGCTTAAGGCAGTTGTACACATTCACTTAACCCGACATGCCACTGCTTCTGTGAGGCCTCTGTACCTGAGTGTTACCCGAGTAGACAGGTCCTGCAGGTCTCCTGGATGAAACAGCTGAGACACGTTCAGTCCCAGTTTCCCACAAGCCTTCAGGAATACAGTCACGTTATCCTGGACATAAAAATAACACAGACAGCTAAATAAGTTCAGGTAGAAAACTGGTGGGGAATCAGAACAGCTTGTCAATGCCGTTTGAATTAATGTCAGGCGAGCTGGCTAAGTGCCACCAACAACCTAACGTGGTTTCATCTGATATCTAGAAGCACAGACAAAAAAATAAAACAATGTTTAAACAATGCCTGTTCTTAAATGCATTATCAATAGGGCTAGAACCACTGTCAATTATTGAATAATCATTTTGAATTAGTCTGCAATAATTCAATTACTTGGTTCATGGAAGGTTGAGTCAAAGCCGCTACTCATTTTAATTTTAATGTTAAAGCTTTCAATAAATGTCATGATGACCTACAGGTTTACTTTTATTATTATTTTCATTGAACGTTCATTTTCATTGACACCAAATTTTGACTGCATTTGATGATTTTTAGGTAGTGACCCTTGGCTGCAATGATAAATATAAGCTGATTTTATTTGCTCTGCCTGTAACATTATGCTCATTTAAAGAGAGGCATTCCCTGTTAGCTTTTTTAAAAACAGCTAGGCTAGCTAAGTCGGCTTTATCATCCATATCATGGTTACCAAGAGACAACACAAGGAAGAAGTAGCCAGAATCTTACCAAAGCAAATATAATTAATATTTAAAAATCATAAAATAAACAACATGATTTATCTTTATAATGTCAGATTCTACTCATTCTAAGAACGCCACTATACAACTTAGAGTATCATCTACTTTATTGTGATCGCAAGTCTACAGCCACTTCTGAAGTATTATAAAGGATTATCTTTAAAAATGATAATGGAGTAATTTTAGGTACACCACAAATGTAAGCCCCCTCATTTAGATCGAGTTAGTCAGATAAAGCTTAGGCAGCCTCTAGTGGCAAAAACACAAACTGTGAGTGCAATATGTCACTTTTTATATAAAAAGTGACATATTGGACTCACAGTTTATGTTTAAGTTCAGAAATGTCAATGAAGGAGTTCAAAGTTCTAAAAACAAAGTTGTTCTGTATATGTTTAAATGGCTGCTTGAGGGTAAACAAGTCAATATATGCACCGTAAGTAATGTCAGCAGTAATGTAAAGTGGCCTGTGTTTACTTTCTAGTTGCTCGTTTAAAAGCGCAAAACCACCAGTGCAGTGCTTTAGGAAGTCAAAGTGACTGCGGATTCTCTGCTTCACCTGCACCTCACACCCACCATCACCACCGTCAGTCCAGCATCCACTGTTGGGCTCGGTCTATTTATTGGCCCCTGATGGGAGGTTGAAATTTTACTTTCATGTCTTCCTCACTTTGCTTTGGGCAGTTTGGGCAATTGAACTTGCCATGGAAAACACAGCCTGAAGCCCAAATATAAACCTGCATTTGCATTTATGCTGTTAAAAAACCCCAAAACAAAACGTTATATATTCAGCAGTTTGGTTGTAGCACTGAAATGCAGTTTCAGGATCTTTCAGACTGTGGCAACACCGTGTCTCAGTGCCTTGAACAGGAAACCACAAAATGTGTCAAAACTTCCTGGCTAGCAGGTGCCTTTTTATTTTCTTATGTACTTGCTTGACACTCAAGGCCGCCTGTACCACGCCACCAAGCTACCGGTTACTTTTACACACACATTAATAACAGTTAAATCTAATACTCACCAGGCCAGCAATGGGAGTAGAAAGTCTGTTTACTCTCTTTATAATGCCAGGTTTCAACCGGTTGATCAAGCTATAAATAAACAAAACAAAAAAATCAGCAAACAGTTTTCGGACATTCAAGTTTGATGCTGCACATATTTAGAAAACATAATATAGTGGTATCGTCAGGGTCCAATTCAACAAAAGAAGCCAAATAGAGTAAGTTAATACAGACATTAGCTTCCAACAAAGATATTTAAAAAAAGAAGTTCAACAAAAACTTCATAAACCAGTTTGATCGTATCTTAGACCAAGAGCTTTAAGCTTACTAGACGTCTGGGCTAACCTGCATGCTCATTGTTCTTTTGCAGCTACAAGCTGATGTGATAAAGTTCAGTGGTTATTTAGAAGAAAGGGGGCTATATCTTACATTCCACAGAAGATGCTAGAAAAATAGAAAGTTGGTGTAGAAAAAAAATAAATTCTTATCTGGTTTTATCTTATCTTATATTACATGTAATTTCATTCTTTGGATATACAGTTTTGTTATGTTTAACTTAAAAGCACCAAGGCCACTTCAGAGTGCAACTATGCTCTCTAACCAGGGTTTCCCTCATTGATTTAGCCTGAATTTAACTCACTGAAAGTAAAATAGGACATCTTAAAAATGGTTTGTGTATCGTTACTCACTCGCAAAGCAGGACTCCATTCTCCAGGGCAGCACGGAAGTCGTTGCAGCCGAACGATTTTCCAGTCACTTCCTAATGTTTTTCATCAATAAATAAAAAACAGCAGTATGATCAGAATCCATCCAATAATAATTGCAGTTATGCTTTGCAACTGTTTTTATGAAACCCTGTTCAAGTAGATGGTCTGTAAATGCAAACAGCATTCACATCAATAGGATTTTATACTAAACATTCACCTCTATTATTTATTAAAAGCCTACTGGTATTGACGCATATGTTGATAGGCATCAAGAAATGTAAGCACAAAAATTAGGAAGATACGGTTGCGGAAAACAATGCCGCCATTTCAGAGTTTGTCCACAAGAGAGCCCAGACCAGCCTATTGTTTTTACCGTAAAACATCCCTCTCAATAAATCATTGAAATTCTTAAAAAATATATTTATATGCAAATATTTGTATTAGCCTTATAAATCCATCCATCCATCCATATGCTTATCCAGTTAATATTTGGAGCCGATCCCAGCTGTCAATGGGCGAAGGCAGGGTACACCCTGGACAGGTCGCCAGCCTATCACAGGGCTGACATATAGAGACAAACAACCACTCACGCTCACATTCACACCTACGGGCAATTTAGAGTCTTCAATTAACCTAACCTGCATGTCTTTGGACTGTGGGAGGAAGCCAAAAAGCTTTAGGAGAACCCGGAGAGAACCCACGCACACAGGAGAACATGCAAACTCCACACAGAAGGTTGTCTGGCCCGGGAATTGAACCCGGGCCCCTCTTGCTGTATCCATCACTGTTATATCTTATACATGCTCCCTAATGACTTCACAAACAGCTTTAGTGTTAACAGTCATAGTAAACACAGTACACAGCAGTACTGAACTGCAGAAAAAAACAAAACAATGGAAGTTAGATTTAAACCCAACACAGTTCGTTAAGTGCAGTGAGGTTGCTACGGTGTTAAAAAGTATTTTAATTAAACTGTTTGGTTCAACTGTTGAAGAATGACTTGCTCCTTGATGCACTTTATACACATAAAGCTGTTCAGTGGCTGTTAGAGAAGAAAAAAAACCCAACTACGGCAAAAATTAGGAAAACAAGTTCCTGGTTGAAGTTAATTAAAGCCATTCTTCAGCCCACAGTGAAAACACTCCCTTGTCCTGTAGTTCTCAACAGTAAAATAAAGTCAAGTAAATTAAGTGAGCTGGATACTGTTAAGATTCAGCTGAAAAACCCTCCATCTACTGCACAAAAGAAAGGCTTTATACATACGAACACAAAATATCTACAGGGCAAAACAGTGGCCTATAATAAAATATATATGGACAAACATTCCCACAAAAAACAACATGTTTTCCATCAAAACACAAACAAATGTTACCTAAATTATTTGACATGGCAAAAGCAAGCAAACGGCAAAGGAGGCTTTGTAATGAGGACATAAAAATGGGGCTATTAAGGTTTAGCTCCATAACTAACAGAGGGCCCCAAAAGGCTATTCTTCTCACTAATTAGTCCCCCCAGGAATCCACAATCACAATTCATTTTGGGTAGAACTGGGCAACGAGCACGGAGCAGAGGCTCCTCAGCGGAATCAGACAAACAAAGCAGTGCCAGGTTAACACAATGAAACACAATCACTTGGTCAAGAGACTGTCTGTTCTACGCCACCAAAACTTTAATTGGTCATTTCATTTAATGGATTTCAACCATATACAAGTGTGACTTGCAAACCTAAAAGTTTTGCTAAAAGAGAGTTTCCCAAAATGCATAAAGATCAAACAAGACAATTATCTCAACTGGGATGAAAGCACAGTCATCATAACTGAATCCAGTTCCAACATGTAGCCTAGAGATCAATGTAACATTTGGAGCGGCAGTGACATGTCGATAGATCTGCGACTATTTTGATAACTGAATAATCATTTTCGAATGTCACGATCATTGGCTAGTTCCAGCTTCTCAAATGTGATGATATGTCACACACGGATAGCTTTGGATTCCAGACTGGAGATCAGATAAAACAGGGCATGAGAAGATGTCAACTTTGGCTCTGAGGAAAATACAATCGGTGGACAAAATTAATAATTGAGCAAATAATTGGCAGATAAATCAATAATTCAAAGAACAGTAAGTTGCAGTCCTATAGGTAAATTAAAGGAAAAATGCACTGGATTTACAGTTCAACATGGATTCCTCTGGTTAGGTAGTTGGCACTGTGGTGATCCTGTTAAACCAGCGACTAAATGGGCCGTTTACATAATGTAGGCCAATCCATTCTTATTGCTTCTCAAGCCCAGTAGGGTTTGAGCAAACAATTACATGCAATTGCTACTGGTACTGTGCTAATGATGAACCATTTCTGGACACTTGAATGCATGGAAGCTTATTATCCTGCAATCTGCTGCGCTGAATATTGGTGCCAACACGTTCCTGATGTTGTTTGGCATGAGGGGAAATTTATGATACCATTTACCATTTCCTTGAAAAGCAGCATGCTTTGCTTCCCTCCTGTCAAACACAAACAAACACACAAACACACAAGCACACACACCTCATCACTGCTCATCCATCCTTTCATCCGCCAGTGCACGGAAATAGGGGTAAAATTGGCATGGGCTGACTGCCAAGAGCTCGCTGGACAGAATTCTCATAATGATCCACTCAGACACGATTGACATTAATGGTCCCATTAAGAGTTGGTCAACATTCAGTGCCCACAGTCTACAAGTTGTATTCATTGGTTGTGATTTAAGGATTACAACTTCAACAGTGTTTTGGTAGCAGCAGCTTGTAACAACCTAGATAATGCATTTCTGTAAAAAAAAAAAAAAAAAAAAAAACCCCTCATTCTCCCCAATGCTTGCATGAAGTAACCTGCCTGCACCACATCGCAGTTGACAAAACACTATCTATTCTTTTTTTTTAATGGTTTATTTGTTAGGGACAGATACAAGATAAGTAGACAAGCAGAACAAAAGCTATCAGATAAAAGTCCCAATGTGTTTATAGAGGATGCTCTTTTGCAAAAACACCCCTCCCTAGAAGAGCTTGTATGACACTAGGAGATTGAAACAGTGACAGGAACGAACAAACCTCACAGTGTAGGGCTTTTCTCTTAAACATTACCTCATTATCTGCCTTGCTTCAAAGTCTTCCGAGGCTCTGTGAGTGCTGCAGTCAAATCATTTGTTATCTGTGCAACCACAGGAGATTCTCACACAGGGCTCACTTTGTCAGGAGGCAAACTCCTACCTGAGGTATACTTCGCCGTTTTAACTCAAGATAAGTCTGTAAATTTAAAGTTTGCGACAGGTGAGTCACAGCCGTTTAAAAACGTAAGCACCAGCTGTTTTTGGGGCAGTTTAAGTCATCATGATACACGAGTGCCTTTTTTTTTATTTATTTTTTTCCTTTTAATTGCTGAAATGTCTGCCACGAGGGGGGGTTTAAGTGACTAGCTGGCAAGATCTCCATGGTTGTTGTTTTTATTTTATTTTTTCCGTATTTATAAAGTGAAGAGGAGCGCAAATACAGAAATAAAAACACAAGATAAAAAGTGAACCGTGTACCTCAATCCAGCGTTGAGCCTCGTTGAACGCGTCTTCACAGCTGAGGCTGGTCTGCTGGCGCCACTCCATCGTTTATCCTCTGATCGAGCAAACGAAAGCACTCAGATGAAAGGGCCACAGGGGTCAGACTCAGTTAAACACCCGTTAATTAAGGAGCCACCAAGCCATGAACCGCAACCGAGCTTATCAAATAAGTTCAATTAATGTCAACAAACATGAGGAAAAATTAATGCAAAGTGTTAATAAATAAAAATTAAAAAATTAAAAAAAAATTAAACAGCTGCTGGTTCAGTCACCTTGCGCTGTGTGTGTCTGCTCACCGTTGGAAGTTCTCCGTTAATTGACACCCAGTTTATCACCGGCCACTCTGCACTTCTGCCACCGACTTTCCATCACTGGCAAAGTCCCGCTGATTGGTTAAAGTGAGGAGGAAGGAATCTCCGCCCACTTTCAAAACTAACAAGCAAAGTTTTTTCATCTGAAGTGAAACCGAGAGGAAGATCTGCAGAGTCCCATCGACCCCTCTGGTGGCCTGCTGGTGAAAGAGACACACTTTTTTTAGTTACTTACTTAGTTGCTGTTACTTTCTTGGCCTTAAAGTTAAATTTGAATGCATTAAAGTTGAACTCATCCTATAAAATACTTATTATTATTGTAAAAAAATGTAAATAGAAGAATAACAGAGGATATGACAGAGTCCCCGGTAGCTATAGCCCTGTCTACACATGACCAATACAACTAAACAGCCTGCTTCTATTGTGCCTTCTGCATCTTGGATAATAAATATAAACAGCCTGCATCCCTTTGTTGTTTGGTGAACATGCAGTGGCCCTCTGCTCAGCTTACAGTTCCTCTCTTCCGGTTGAATCAGTCGTCTGATGTCACAGCTACCATTGCAGGTGAAACATAAGAAGCCTCATGTACCTTCAGAGGATGAGGAGCATTTAAATGGCAAATGTGTGAAATAAAAATGTTTAAATAGGCTACAGATACAGAAACAATCTGCCTCTGTCTCTTCTTCCATTTTCTTCATAGCCATGTCCTCTGTCCTCCACTGCAGATAGAGCAGCAGCCCGATAAAGTATGCAGAATATGACAAGTGTGTGTTCAAGGGTATGTCTCTTCACTCTCTTGCCTTTATGTGTTGAAGTGATGAAGGATGGCCTCTGACAATTTAATTTTCACACACAATAGGTCACTGCATATGTCTATGAATAGAAAACTGTTTTTTCTTTTGTATTCTCTTTACACAATTCAAAGCGAGGCATAATAAGAATCTGGTGTGTAGGCCTCATCTTGTATTACAGCACATGCTCACTCCAATCCAGTTTCCTGCCAAACGCCCAAAGAGGTGCGCTATATGGGGAACAGGGTCGCTGATGGAATCACAACATTTAAAAGTAAAATGAGGTGCAGAGGTGTAGGACACTGTGGACAATTTAATGACGTGCCTATTAAGAACACAGAGGACATTATGTGAATCAATAATCGTCACAGACTTTCAATTTATTATCTTAAGCGGGGAAATTTAAATAAATGTCCTGCACCATCTGGTACTATTATTACTCCAACAGAATAGTAGGGATTAACTTTTTTTCTTCAATCCTGAACCCTCTTTCTTTGGTAAGTCTTAAAAGCCAAAGTGTCCCCAATGTTCTGAAATTGTATTAAAGTGGTTCGGCAAGCTATATAAAACACACTCTTTAACCTTTTTCCATTAAGGTATGAAAACAACAGGTAGACACTCAGACGCAGCAGGCTGCGATAGAAGAAACATTTTCCACAATATTCGCCTTGCTCTGTTTCTGCACATCTGAGTTCTAACAAAGTGCAAAAGGCTCTATTTACCCTTTTGTAGTGCTTGGCATTTGCTTGAATTATCTTGGCTGGTTAGATCCCCTGGTATATTCATGTCCATGGCCTCATGTGGTGTCGTGACCGCAGCTCAGTCTTCTGTGTCAGCGATGAGCTCTTTCCAAACTGAAGGAAATATTACTCCACGAACCCGGCGCATGTGACGCTAATTGATCTTGAAACTGAAGAGTGGCGCACTTGAGAAAACAGATTGATGCTCATCATCTTTATTACAAGGATGAGGGTTTGTTGCACATACTGATCTGCTGCTGATGAGATGAGGAGTGAGATTAGTCAGTGTTAAGCTCATAGACTACAATGATGCAAACAATATCACTGGTCCTGTGACGATTAATTAAAAATGATGTACATAATATGATCTAATGTGGGTTTATTATGTTTATTATGTCTGTTCAAAAAGATAGATAGATATAGATAGATAGATAGATAGATAGATAGATAGATAGATAGATAGATAGATAGATAGATAGATAGATAGATGGATAGATAGATAGATAGATGGATAGATAGATAGACAGACAGACAGACAGACAGACAGTCAGATAGACAGACAGACAAAAGGGTGCAGTAGTCAGGTGCATATATTATTTTTATAGAGCCTTGCTTTTAGCACTACATTTAGTATGCATAGTGGCATGTCTGTGATGTCTGTTCAAGCAGCCATCAAAGATTGCATTATCTTTATCTAAGAGAAGGGAACAAGTCTAACAATGAGCATGAATAGCATTAAAAACAGGAGGAGGGGGGGTAACAGAAAACACAACAGGACAGAGATGAAATGCATTTCATTTTTGTTGAGTTTTCCTATGAATACATCATCTTATCAGAGCTCAGGAAATTATCTGATGCATTTATTCATGACTACCAGTAGGTGTTGCTGTAACTCTGCGCGTTCATGCATCATTTGGAGGGGCGGAGGGCGGAAGGGGGCGTGGGGGGTCGATGGCTTGGTATTGGGTGAGGAGACTGGGGATGGTAGACTGAGTGAAATGGACAGTGAAGACAATCTGATTTGCCTTCACATGAAGCAGTTGTTTCCCATATTTCCCTTTTTGCCTGTTCCCCTGGGTCTAGTCTAATGTGAGGAGAGTGATGTGAGGCTGCTTAGAATACCCAGTTTTCAATTACGCTCACAATCATTACTGTCATCAACAGCAGCAGCTAATCTCCTTTCCATTAGTTTCCAGAGAGAATTTGAATTGTAAAACCAAGAGCTTTAGATTTAAACTCTGAACACTTTATGTGAGATACAGTACCAGTCAAAAGTTTGGACACACCTTCTCATTCAACTACTTTGAAGAATCTAAAATATAAAACATATTCTGGTTTGTTGAGCATTTGTTTGTTTACCACATAATTCCATATGTGTTCCTTCATAGTTTGGATGTCTTCAATATTAATCTACAATGTAGAAAAAAAAAAAAAAAAAAATAAAGAATAACCATTGAATGAGAAGGTGTGTCCAAATTTTTGACTGGTACTGTACATTCAAATATTTTCATACACACAGTTTGTGTATTAAAAAATGGTCTATATAAACGTTTTTAGCATACTTTTCAAATCAAGTTCTTATTAGGTAGGTCTCTTATTATTTGTAGACTGCACATTTTCAATATTTAACCTGTATGAATTGTGCTGTTAAAAATTTTGAATCACTCAAAACCCTAAATTTGAACCCAGCTATTTAAACCACCAGAAAATGATTGTAATTGAGGGCACTAAATATTAAAAAATCGCATGTGATAGTGACCTCAATTTCAAACTTAAAATCCTACATCAACTAAATGTTCAGCCTGAGGTCAAATTGACCCCAAAGAACACTGATACGTACAAAAAGCATACAGGACATTTAAATATATGATCATGTGGCGGCTGTGGCACATGAGGTAGAGTGCTTGTCCCGTAACCACAAGGTTGGTGGTTCAAACCCCTCTACCGGCAACATGCCGAGGTGTCCTTGAGCACGACACCTAACCCCAAGTTGCTCCCCGGGCGCTTCATTGCAGCCCACTGCTCCTCCGGGTTGAATGCAGAGAAATAATTTCCCCATTGTGGGACTAATAAAGGCTTAATTATTATTATTATTATGTTAACTTTATGTTTACCCAGTTTCCACCATTAAATTAGGAAAAGTTTTCCCCATTTGATGGGGGTGATTTATAAGCATCTGTTAATTCAATGTCAGATGTATGTTCCTCAATTTTGGACAGTACACTTCAGTGTGTCATGTAAACCATACAGAATATTGAACCATTAGCGCTCGTCTCAATCCAACCCCCTTCACTGTGGCATCAACCTGATATGTCTGTCTGCATAGCCAAAGTACTCTCTGTACTGTATTGTATTAGCTATTTTACACAATGAGTGAGAGCTACATAGTAATGTTATACTTGGTGCAGAGACTGCATTAGTGAATCATTAGATTCATGGTTCTCAAATCTGAGATCATTAGCTGGAGGGCTCGCCTACAGTGCTCCTCTGTGAACTGCATAAAGAGAGGCGGACAGACAAACATCTCCCCTTACACTATGTAAGTAGCTATGGTCATTGTTTTGCATATTTAATCCAGATAATCCTGCAATCTAAGACAAACATTTGCATATTCATATACCTATCTATTTATTTATTAATTTGTGTAGCCTATGGATGCATGTCCATATGGACATTATGCAGGTTTGTACACTCTAACTTACCCGTTGCCTTGTGTATCTGCTTAAAAAAGCAGAGAAAGATAAGAATTATAATGATAAACTAGTATAACTATTGTTGTGCTAAAATGTTATCATCTTGTCATTAGGGAGCATGATTATGACCATATTTATGAGTAAATAGTATGTGTACTGCTTTAAGTGGACCAAAAAAAAGGTGAAAATTGAAGCCATACATTGTGGCAACAATTGGGGCTCATTGGCTGTTAAGACCGGCTTTCCTGCTGTTATACGTTTGCGGATAATATATCAAATCAACACAACAGGTTTAAATTGGCTGCTCACCCTGGTAGGGACTTGGAGCCAGCATGCCACCAGTACATTACCATCGATGAGTTTACAAACTGAAGAAAAGGATTCAGTGTGTTAACGACAGTCAGATCATGAAACGAAAAAAGAAAAGGCAAATAATACAATTTCCTTCATTGTTCCTTCAGCAAGAGCCTCAAAGCTCAGGTTTGTAGTTCAGCTTATTCTCCTCCACTTCCCCTCCTCTCCTCTCCCCAGTGCCTGGTGTGTGTTGTCCCTGCCAAGGTCTGAAACATTATCACAACAGGATGTGGGCTGGGAGAACACTGAGAGTGCTTCCTCTGCAGTGCCAGTCACCTGGGAGATTCTTCAATTATTGCATTTAATGTAACTTCTTGAGTCTAAGCGGGGGCAACATGGGCATCCGACTTGTGGAGGGAAAAAAACTGAATTGATCGTGGTTTGCCTTTCTGATTGCCTTCAAAGTGGTTTTGTTGTATTGTCTGTTGAAATGTAAGGAATAGCACTCTCCGCTAATGCATGAATATATATTATACATCGCAGCTGAGTCCAATCAACACATGCACATGAATGTAGCAGACAATGTACAGTGCTGTCTAAAAGGCAGTTAGAGTTACTGATTACTATTTATCACAATTTAAAATAATGACAGGGTAGTTGGGCTAGGTCACTTTTCAGGCAAATAATTAAGAAAATACAAAGTGAAAGCTTAAAGTAGGCATTCAAAGTTGCCACTGCCCACATGGGAGTGTGCACTATTAGCCTCAAGATTGCTCTCCCTGAAGCTGAACTGATTGTATGACTGCTTCTGTGGATGTCCACGTCGCTTGTTTATAGTTTTATAGCAAGTTAAACGTTTTATGGCAATGTCTGTTCAGAACGAGAAATGGGACCCCTATCTCTAGAACAGCATCACCTTTGATGCATGACACATTTAAATCAGGTGTTTGACCGCAGGAACAATTCAGCTGTCTTGGGAGCTGTTTACCTTGAGAGACCTTTGGAAGAAAATTAGCTTTTGAGCCTTTAAGAAATGCAACAAGATACTTCAAGGAAACAACCAGCCAAGAAAAAAGTACAGCTTTGACAGATGTAGACTCAGCCTGATGTTTCACCCTGATGTGTAACATTTTGATTGTGATCTGTTTGCATGCTCAAGATGCTAATCTGCCAATGCATTTCCATGGTAATAAGTTTAAATTCTGTTATTTTGCTTCTATTTCATCATGAATATTGTGGGTCTGACAGAGATAAAGACTGCCTATAAGAGTTTGTCAAGTAGCATTTCTTTGTATATGCCATAGTTATTGTCAGCTAATGGGTTCTGCATTGCTCTGTCTATTTTGTGTGTTTCTTTTTTACTGTGTATATATTTTATTTTGTCAAAGTTCACTGAAAGACTATAAGGCTTATTGACCTCTTACTGTCACAACTGCATTACCTTTGTTATCGCTTTTGCTGTTTGTACAGTATGTGGTTTGTGTAGTGTACCAAATATAATAAGCTAAACTAGCATTGCATTTCAAACATCTATCAGAACATGTGCACAGTATGAGAAAAGAAGGTCAAACACCATAAAATCAGTGGATAAATAAACCTGACCCAGTCCTACTTTTTCTTGCTCCGATGTGGCACGGATACAAAATGTAGGCTAATATCAATCAGTAAACAGTAAAAAATAAATAAATTAATAATAATTCCATATCTGCTGGGAAATCTGAATATGATATAAACACATTTAGTCTGATGTAGGAGCACAGTTTGTTGCAGTGTGACTTCCAGGCGTTTAGTGGCATTTAGCAGAAGTTAAGTCAACTATGAAGGAGGAAAATCAACATCTTGGATTTCGCATTTGAGTGGGATTTATTTAGTTAACGTCACGCGTTTGTTTATCACCTGGCACCTGACTCCTCCCCCTATGTGACGTCAGTGGTTGTCAAATATCGTTTGACATGAGAGGTTGATGTTAAAATGTTCCCTGCAACACAAATGAAGCCCTCAGTGAACGGAAGAAGACTTGTAATGAGTACCGGCGTTATGCTGTTACTATCCACAGAGAGCTATCTACTACAACCAGTGCTACAGGCAGAAACTCAAGACCAACCAGGTGTGTCCGAGTTAAAATGACGATTATTTTTACTCTGGCTGAAGACAGAAAGGTGGGAAACTGTTCCCCCGAGGGGTTTATCAGTAATTATATCACAAGGCTTGCCAGGGACAGTGGAGAAGCTGTGGGATTAATCCTGGACCCCCTGACCTCTTGTGCCAGGATCTGTGAGGGAGTGACAGCTCAAAGTGAGTGTAATATGTTAATTTAATGTTATGCATTGTATTATTATGCTGTGAACCTGCAGCAGTGATTTCTTAGCGTGTCTATTTAGTGTGGATGTTCAAATCGTTTGACTTGGTTTGATTGTTGACAGTTTTTAGTGCTGATTATTGATTGTTGACTTAGTTGTAGTTGATATTGCTCTTAGTTGCGGTCTGTGTATTTGCATTATGTTGTTGTTGTTGTTGTTGTTGTTGTTGGTTGGAAATAGTTTGAGTTGTTGATAGTTTCTCTCTTATAAGCTGATGTTCGTTTGCAGTGTATGAACATAATTTGGGTAGGTTGCTAATATTTTGTTTATGATAGTGTCTGCTGTAGTGTGACTGTGTTGTGTTGCTTTACTGAATCAGGCTCCACACCTGTGATATTAGTTGTATATTTGGTTGATTCACTTATACAAGTGCTATTTTTTTTAATTTATGCTTTAAAATATAAGAAAGTGCTTTAGTTATATTCCAATCTATTGAAACCATACCACCACTTCTACAATCCCCATTAAACCACCATCTGAGTGGACAGATGCACTATTGCTTAGACTTAACTGTGATTACTTCATGTTGTTGTTCTGCATCTGTATTTTTTTCCCTTGTTTGTGTCTGAGAAAAGAGTGTGTGCAATCCATTATGAAAAACACCCAAGCTAAAATATTTAGCTTGTAAGCTTCTGTCTACATTTATTAACTAACCAAACAATAAAACGAGTAAAGCAAAAATAATAAGAAACAATATTGTGTAAATAACATCAAGGAAAGCAGCCAGCTCAAATATATTTTCATCTTAATTTCTACATAAAATGCAGTGAAAACATGAAAAAAAAATGACAAACTGATTTGTTGTTTTTGAGCAGTACATGAAATAATGGCTGATCTATAGCAGATTGTATAATATTAAGCTGTTTAGCACCAACAACTACATCATGCAACATGGGAATCCTTAATTGACTATGTCAAATAGAAAGCCTTGAACTAAATTGAAAAGCAATTTCATTTGTGTGTACATAATGTAGGACATTGAAACTAAAATTCAATAATCAATAATCAATATTTTATGTATTTATTTATATCCATGTTGGCAAATTCTGCATTTAACAGTGACCAGATTACTCTGGCTGTAGATCTTGGAATGCATAGGGGTTTTCTAAGTCACATTGTTGGCCCCTCAGACAAAATTGGTCAAACTGCAACTACAACTTGAGCTCCGTTTTTTTTGCGTTTTTAACTGGCATCATCAAAAGTATGCCGAATTAGCTATGAGCAGTTCCTGTTTGCAATGTAGCCATGGATGTACAGACAACTATGATTGATTTTACTAGTGAAGAAAACTTCAAAACATCATGCTTTTCAGAAAAGGAATCAAAATGAGCATTTTCTATTTCAGTTATATTGTATTTATGGACACTTATTCTCTAAAATAATGATATCCTCGGGTTTGTAAGTCAAAAGCTGAATCAAAAAATATGAGAATCATATTGGATCAACTCCCACATACCGAATTTATTCTAATTATTCTGTTTTATTAATGTTAATAAATCTTACCAATAATGAATGCTGTCTGACATGGACAATAAAACTCTGGGATGACGTGACTTCCACCTACAAAGGCAAAAGACACATCTGAGTTAGTGGGCAGAGATTAATGCAAGGATTTGCTTGTGAGAGAACATGCGTGGAATGGTAAGAAAGGTGCTGCTCCTGCTCCAGGATAGTGAGGAGTTGATGCAAATTCGATATGATAATGACTGACCCGAAAAGAAGAGCAGAGGAGGCATTAAGATGCGTCAGCACCTTTGTGTCTGTCCTGCAGATGGAGGGGGAAGCAGAGTTAAGTTAAGGTGAGTCTTGAGTTTTCTGTTCCAGCTACAGTACATGATTTCATTTTGAGATAGTTTGAAACCCTCGTTGGTCTTCTCCTGAGAGACAACATGAGGAGGCTTACTTCACCAGACTTCCTGTTCTTCAGGACTGGTGTCAAGCAAGTAAACTGAAAATGAATGTGGCCCAAACAAAAGTTCTTATAATACAAACAAAACGGTGTGGGACCAGTACATCCTCCCTGTCACATCAATGACCAGCCTGTAGGAAAAGTTAAGTATTAAGTTACTATTTTAAGTACTTTGGCACAATCATTAAGCAGACCCCAACCTTCAATAAGAACTCCGAGAGCATTTTTAAGACAGCCAATCAGGAATGATTTAAATCTGGAAGCTGAGGAGCTTTGGCCTTTGCCAACACATATCATACAGAAGCCTGGTTGAAATCATTCTGTCATTTATCATTTAACATCACGGTATGAAAACTTGAGTGGAGAGAGCAAAAAAAGCTCAAATTTAGGATTGCTAATAATGTGCTTTAGTAGTATTGCAGGGAAGGTGATTGGCAAGTCATAAAAACAGCTTTTCTATGTTTTTGACAGAGCTGTACACAGAAAAGGCTAAACATAAAACTGCAGATACCTCACATCCACTACAATAAGAGTTCGAGCTGCTCCCGTCTCGCCGTCGATTTAGGGTCCTGAGGGCCTGACAGAACATAAATAAGAAGTCCTATTTCCTATGCCATACAGACACTGAACACAGAATGACCATTCAGGGATCAGTTGTTATGTTAAGAGATGTTCTCTCTTTTATTATTTATATATCATAGTTGCTGCTACCTGCACATTTGCATTATTGTATATTGTATACTGTATATTTGGATATTTCTAATGATGTGTTGTGTGTATCTTACCTTTGTTGTACTTGGGAGAAGCCAAAGACATATTTCCACTGAGGCGGACAATTAAATCTAATCTAATCTTTTCTAATCTAATCAAAATGTATTTTATCTAATTTAATCTAATCCAATCTAATCTAATCTAATCAATGATAAACATTTAAAAATAACAGTTGCATCTAAGATTAGAAGTTACATTTTTTATCTTGGGTTCATCTACATTGTTATACATTATGCTGTATATTACAGTGTCACTTTCAATTGACCACTGGGGCTAAAACACTCACAGGTGGTGGGACAGGGGACAACACATTACACACTTTTAATTAACATGTTTGCCTGTAACACTAAACCATCATTTGCAGAAGTCATTATTCGTGTCTTATAGTTAGTCTCTGTGTTGGAGTCTTCTACTCTGCAGAGCTCCTTCCAGTTGATGGTAGGTGTCCATGAAGAAAAAAACCTGATAAAAAGATGTTTTATTTTATTTATGTGCTTTTAACAAATATTGAATGTTGTACATCCCTGATTTCCCATCGTTTGTGCACTTATACGTTATCAACCTAGCCGTCTATCACAAAAAAGTTCTAATTTCTAGCTAACAATTAAGTGTCTTACATGGCCTGATGCTGGCTTAAGTGCAGAGGAGGGTTTGTTTTTATCTCCACCTAGCATGTGGGCGGCTGCTCTGTGCTCACTGAGAATACCATGATCCGGTGGAAAATATAGAAATATAAAAATAAAGGCAAGCAATCCGAGAGTTACTAACCCCTGTAAACTATATGCATAGATGCCCTGTGTGAGTGTGATGATGCATGAGAGCATGCAGCATTAACGATTTTGAGAGGCGGGTAAACAGCGCTTACGTGCATTTACCCTCAAATGAAGCCGTAGCTGTAGTGGTTTTAATCCGAGTTATCTTTTGCTGTCACTTCTCTCTCTCTCCGTACTTTTCTGTCTGACAATATTATGAGGAAATATGCATCGGTGTGGAATCATTATAAATTGGAAAAAAAATCTTCCACTGCCTACAAAAAGAACTCAGGCCCATATTTCATTAAAGCCAATGATGCCTATGAGCTTGCACTGCAAATCCAAAAATGAGGATGCGGTAAATCCATGCAGCTCACCAAGTAACGGAAATTGTACAGTGCAATCAGAATATTGAATTTGAACTGAAAAGTAAAAGTAGTGCATCAATAACTTGCCAATTTCATAAAGCCCTAGGCTGCTGCTTCGCAACCAATACATTATTCAGTTAAGAATGGGGTGATAAAGTGATACCACTGTAGTCGATTTCCGGTTTTGCCGGTCCGGTCTGATGTACGAGCTTACACCGGGTTGATTTGATTCAAACCAGCTGAACTTGCATTTGTCATTCTGGCATATTTAAAAGTAACCTACATCAGCAACCTGCGTTGACGGTGTCAAATCGATAAATCCAGCTTGTATTGCATATGACAACGTGATTAACATAATATCATTTTAATTTCTAAACGAAAGAGACACTTGTGTGTCGCTACTTGTTGCCACTTGCAATTTCCTGCAGAGCCAAGGGAATCCATATAAAGGAGAACAAATTTCAGTAGAAATGGAAGCTGGGAAGAGGTGCATGGTACACGTTGTGTTTGTTTAAGATCATGTGTTTTTTTGGGGATGGCGAGAAAAGATGTGTTTCCGCGAGCCAATGTATTGCAAGACTGGCGGCCTATCACAGTAGCAAGTGTGAGGTTGAGGGGAGCGAGGGAGCTGGAGAGAGGGAGTGAGCATGTGTCACGGTGAGTACAAAGTTGGAAGTAACTTTATAGCTGTATATGTAGCTGATCAAGTTGTGCATACTTTTTGTTGTGAGGAGTTAAAAGGAGTCTGTAATTCATACCACAGTAAAGTGAAATAGAGCTTAATGTACCGTAACCAAACATTTTACATGACACTATAGGTTTAAGAGGGGAACAGAATTGTTATGATTTCCTCAACATTATTCAAAATGCCGTTTGTCTGAAATCAATACGCTGCAATACCCTTATAATTTAGTTTAGACACATGCCAGTAATATCTGTTTACTTGATAGCGTCTATTGATTGTCTGGGAAAGAATGAAAACAGCTGTAGAATAAATCAAGGCCTTTGAAATGGGCTCTCTTATGGCTTTGGGATATAAAACACCATGATCCGACTTCATTACAGTAAAAGGAAAGTTGAAACTAAAGCAGAATGGTTGATAATGATAATGGCTTTAGCTGAAGCTATATTTGAAATTCTCTTCTGTAGAAATGTTTGTTAATCTAGATTGTAGTGATATCATGTGTTTATTAGGGGTTGTCAATATAATAATAATAATAATAATTATACAAATTATATAATAATCATACATTTGTACATAAACTAACCTGTCAGCAGCTTTCTAAATTGCAAGAAAACAAGTAGCAGTAAATATGAATGGCAGGGGTAATTCTTTAAATGGAAGCCCTGTGTTGTGCTGTGACATAAAAAGTATTCTAGTTAAAATCATTATTTTTAAGTGTTCATATATGAATGCAGTACTTCAGATATTTTGACACTATAAGAAAAAGTATTGCTACCTCACCTTTGAGAAAACAAAAATTGCAAGCCAGCCTGAGACCGCATTAAGCTCTATACAATAACCTCTGAATGATAACAAGTCAATCAGGAATTCAGCCTGCGGCACCATCCCATCGCAAACTTCAAAGTCTTCAAGACTTTAAAAAACAGCTTACTTTGGTTTGAAAGTTTGAAGCTTTTGCTGGTCTTAAATTCGGTACACCTTCATAAGGAAGACTGTAAAGATGAAACCCATGAAACTCTTACTTTAGATAGAAAAGAATATATTGAATAAAGTTTAAAGGCTCATGTCTCTGTTAGATACATGTGCATCACGAAAGTTGTAGGACACAAAAATGGATATTTGTGACCTGCTACACTAACCCGATAGCCTCTGTGTTGGTATACAATAGAGTACAAACAAAATGTTTAAGTCCTTAAATGGCAGTAGGAAAAAAATATATAATAGAAATACTTACATCTCCATTGATTTGTTCTCATATCATGAGTTTTATCGTCACAGAGCAGCATGCCTGTTTAAACCCTGAAATACTGAATTGCCTGTTTTCTTTTTTTGTGAGAATTTCAAATGCTCGGGATGCATCATTTTGAACTCTTCATGACAATTAAGTGTATTGCATATTTTCTATGCAACAGCTAGCAATAATCACCTGGCTGAGTGTAGATCATTGACATCAAATAAGGTGATGCAAGGGTCAGTGACTCTACTGTGTGGGCGGATGAGAAGATGGTGAAGTGTTGGTTGTAGACGGGGAGAATGATGCTGCTGCGATTGGAATAGTATGGGCATGTGTGTGTAAAAATGAAATGAGGCAAGGACAAAATGGTCAGTAGCCTATTAATATTGAGATGCTTAATATAAGCCCACTCTCTGTTTGGTTACTTTTCCAGAACAAAAACTATCTTTGACAACCGGCTCCTAATACCAGTGCAACAAATGAATGTGAATATTCACTACAATGAATATAGGTGCATAGCTCTAAAAGGTTTAATGTTAGAATAAAAGGTTTAGTGTTATTAGTAGACTAATAGTAGTTTTGAGTCACACGGTTCTTTGCACCAAGGAGCATCAGGATTCAGAAAAATGGGCAGGGAGATCACAGTGGAAGCAAAGAGCCATTATAAAGTAATTTACCAGACAGCTCCCTGCACTGTAGCAGGGTAATGAACAGGACTCAGGAAAGAGATCACTCTCGGAGGAGTGCTACATTCACTACTTCCATTGAGACAGGTTGAAAAACAAAGGACTACCTTAGATTTATCTGGGACAGGCTTTATTTTATTATATGACGCAGAAAGGAAAAGCTGCATCATCTTCTACGACAACAAATCATCCTACCTAAGCCATAAAATAGATTGATGTCAGTGCTTTTTAAAATGACCAACATTACCCCCATGTTTAAAATATGTCTGTCTTTAAGCAACTTCGGTTAAGATTTAGAAAACAAACCAATGTTGACGGATGTTAAGGAGAAGGCACGGGAATCCTGCTATTTCAGGTCAAATTATTTATACAGTCATCCACCACAACCTCGTAATAAACAAACTAAAACACATAGCTTTCAACACTTTATTCAGGAAATGCTTTTAGGGAGGTTAACCAGTTGATCCTTGAACGCCACTGGCCAAACGTTCTTCTCATACTAAACAAACACAATTTCTGAAATGCAGTTTTCTTGGCCTTCTTGTCTCACTAAGAACTTAACTCTTCAGCAATCTACAAACCTGACAGTGCCTTTTTTATGTTGTTTTAAAAAGTAACCATACAATATTTGCATCTTAGAAAAAGTACAATATACTTGAAATATGCAAGCACAACGCACGTAACAGACACGTGTCCCTCCTAGCAGGGGCCTGCATCTGTCCTGGTAATAAAGCCATAAACTTATAAACACATCTATTTTCCCTGTCCCGATTTGTCTCCAAACCTGTTCCAAAATGTTCCCCCATCTCTGTTGGTGGGGATTACATCTGGAGAAGATGTGGGGATTTCTCCCCCCCTCAACCTACTGCCAGCTGTCTCAAAGCCTAAAGAAACCATAAAAGTTAATTTCCCTCATTTGCATTTCAATCTTTCACCCATCCTTAGTTTTACTTTTGTCTAATGTAGCCAGACATGGTGCTCACTCCAGGGGTTTCCTTTCTGAAAAGGATCCGGAAAGGTGGCATATCAACCATGACCTCCTGAACTGGGATTTATTTAATTATTTGTTTTTGTAGAAAATAAAGTTATGCAGCCAATTAAGCATTGACCATGACTTGGAAAACCTTATTGATCTAGAATGGGAAAGATAGGACAAATGCAGTGATTTGGTGCTAAAAAATATTTATCTTGTGTGCTTCACAAATAACACCCAAAGCATTAAATGTACATTGAAATAGCTCAAAATAAGATGTTGTCATTCAACACTGTTTTGGAGGCTTTACTTAGAAGTGTTGGAGCGACAATTCTGCTTTGCAACCAGACTAAGGTCACATTAAAACTTTAGCATTGTGTTTAATAATCTTTTTAAAATAAATTAAATGGAAGCAAGAATCCATCTTTATTAATGATAACTAAAGGTTTTAAGTTATAAAACCTCATAACTTTGTACCACCATATCCATTAGAAAATGATATAATATTCTTTTTCCTCAATTACTATAATCAGCTCTATGAAAACTGCAGTTTGAAGTAGGAACATTGCTGATCTATATAATTGGGATAAGGGGCAACAAGGCATTTTGTAATGGAGTAGTGTTAGTTTAAAGCATGGTCACTTCCCGACTTCTTCGAGACACAACTTATATGTTTTGTTTGCCCACAGCCATCTCCCTGACCTCTACATCCTTTACACTCTATTGTATGATACGTTCATCTTTCATTGGAGCTTAATTGGACCAGTGAACATAATAATGAATGAAACACTATTGTAATTGCACATAAACATAATAATGCAGAAGAGATTTGTGTTATAATTTGACAGAAATGAGCAATACCAGCACTCAGCTGGTTAGTCTCTGGTTCAGATTGGAATACACTGTTGAATATGTGGCATTGATCGCAGGATGGTTCACATTACACACATCTGTGAGTGCTGGCTATGGATAGACTGCTTTACATTTGTATATATGTTTATGTGCTGTCATAAAGTAAGAGAAAAGTTCAGCCTATATGCACTGTTTGATGTTTTAAACCATCCCAGTGTTTGAGGACTAATACTGTGAACTGGGTGATGTGAAGAGGTTCAGTTACACTGGGAAACAATCCATGCAATTAAAAAGAAATGAGAAAATAAAATCAATGCAGATCACTTACACTGTGGTGACAAAAGACTCAACAGGGGACAACAGAGACCTAAATCTTAATTAGCAAGAATATTGATGCTTTAGCACAAAGGGAATTTCAATGGAAGAGCACAAATGAAAGTATCAAACAAGTGTTACAGGTCTTGATTCTAAAGTAATAGGGAAGAAAATGTAGCGTGTATTTTAAAATGTGATCTGAAGCATAGTATTCAGTCTGCCTCAAGTAGTAATTGAAAATAAAATGGTGACCAAAGGTGAAGAGGTACTCCCAGAACTCATTCTTTTTCACGTCCCCCCGAAGTGCTTGACTTGTTATAGAAAAATCCAGAGTTGGAATCTGTGTGAGCTACCGGGCTGGCATGATCCATCACATTATGTAGGAATTTGCTGGTTGAGACTTGAATCCTTCGTCGCAATTTAGATTCAAGGTGTAAGCTCAGTATCCTGTTATGTCTTGTCAGCAGGTCAGTTACCAAGAGGACTGTTTGATCGATCAGGGAGAATCACTCGCATTGGTTTCCTCCATCTTCTATCCAGTAAGACATGTTAACAATGAGAGAGCTATGGGGTCAGATCAGTCCCAATATTAACGAATGCACACAAGAGGTTTCACAAATGTATTTTGTGATTTATTTATAAATGACTCTCTCCACAAAAATATCTTAAATAGACACAAAATAGTTATTGTATATAAATGCAAACAAAATCCTCATGTAAAAAAGAATCACACATACTGTATATTTCTAATGGACACATATTTTTCTTGTTATAAATACATTTATTTAAGGGATTTAAAATTGTCATCAAAAATATATGTATATATATTTATATGTGACATTTATATAACAACTGTTGAACCTGCATTTACAAACTGTTGCTATGACTGAGCTGTATTTTTTTGTGATCAACTTTTATTGAGTTGTCACATAAACATTGTTGTTGTTGGTACCCACAGATGGGATTTCTGCACAAACCAACAACATTTAGCTTAAACTATATACACATTACCATTGCCTTGCAAAATGAAATAAATAAATAAATAAGAATAAATAATTAAATCCACAAGCAAACAAACAAACAAACAAACAGAGAGACAAAAATAAATAAATAAATAAATTAAAATGTAAAAAAACAAAAGATAATATGTATGTGTAGGTCTTCGTACATTATATCAAAGGGACACATTATACCTGTGTAAGAAAATGTGAGTTTTAAAGACAACCAGTGAGGATGTCCCAAGCCTCTACAGTGGAGGCCTGCGCTTTATAAATTACAGCTAATTATCTTTTTATGAGAGCAATATCCCTAAAATGATTCAGCCATGCCGTTATCGATGGGGGATCAGGAGAGGACCATGAGTGTATTATGGGCTTCTTAGCGGCAGTTAAACCAGCAAATATGATTTTCCTAAGGGCTAACCTGGAATTATCACTGAGGGCAGAGTCATCGTTGAATGAAAATTCCAGGATGTTTTCCAGACACTTAGCCTCCGTAGAGATTAGATGTAGGACAGTCCCAGAAAACATGGAAGTATACGTACCAACATAATTCTACAGTTTGGATTATCTGTGAGCTTCATTTAGAAGCCCCCGTATGGTGTGGCATTGAATGTATGCCAAACGTATAGTGAATATGCTAATGTGTCTGGCTTATTTGATGAGCTAAATATGTTAGCCCAGATATTGTTCCAATTGAGCTCAAGGGCCTGTCCCTCAAGGTCACGGTTCCAGGCCTCAATCACCCCCAGAGTCTTGTCACTTTTAGTGATTTAATCAATGTAAATGGTGGACACCAATCCAGCAAAGGATGCCCGAGGGTAAACCCAAGTGCTTAGTGGATAAGAGGGGAAAGGCGAATCCCAAGGAACCCTGTGGGTGCGGATTGCAGCTCTCAGTTGCAGATACAGAAACCATGAAAACCCAGGAGGAGAATAACACTCTTTCAGCTTCTTGAATCCATTTCTATCATACAGATCTTGACGGCTATGGACTCCCCCAGAGGCCCAACTGTTGTTGAAATATGGACCAGAATTCTGTTATAACTTGTAAATATACAGATTTGTATACAGGTCACAGAGCTTGGCATTACAGCCCTCTATCCGACGCCAAGGTGTAGCAGCTTCTTCATCACACCACGTTGTCAATGATTATATCTGAAATGACCAGTAATATAATTTAATATCAGGTAACGCCAGACCTCCAGAGTGCTTCGAGCGTTGAAGCATATGCAGCCGAAAGCGAGGTCTCTTGTCGTTCCAAATTAATTTATAAGTCAGAGCATGTAATTCATCAAAGTATTTAGCTGGTGGGGGCATATGGATCATAGAAAATAGAAAGTTAAGTTGACCAAGAACATTCATTTTAATTATTGATATTCTGCCTTGCATTGACATTTTAAGATGTGTGGGTTTTTTGAGACTCCCCTGACTTTGTTCAATTCACAAATGCAGTTTTTAAAGTATTAGCATCAAAGTGTACTTTGGTAAAATAGTAAAAGTATTCTCATCATGCAGAATGGCAAATATTATATTTACGGTAGGCCAATACCATTGGATTAGATCTATTGATGCATTATTCTGTTCATCACTTTAATGTTGCAGCTTGTAAAGGGGGAGCTCATTTTAACTGCTTTATATACTTAATGATTAAGCTATTTAATACTTAATGATACATCATAGTTTATTAGTTTATTTATATTTTGGATTAAGATATCTGAATCTCCAAAGTACCCTCACTACTAAATAAGATTGTCGCTCTGAGATGTAGTGGGGCTACAAGTACCTCAACATTGGATGTAAGTAGTACAGTTCAAGTAGTAGTAGTAGTAGTATTTTTCTTTTTTTCTTATATTTTCACAAATCTGTGATTAGTGTAATTCTCCCAAACAGGCGGTATAGTTATTTATTTGTGCTTTAAAACATAACCGTCATGAAACAATTGGAAAATAATTATTTATTCTTCTGATTCAGTGCTTTGTTCTTACTAAAACCGGCCCCCCTCTTCATTCACACTCTAGCATGATTGACTGGCGCTGTGGTCTCTCTTTGCTCGTTCATACCTGTTCCCTTACAATATGGTTTCAAAACAACAGATTAGCACAGAATTGTAAATGATTAAGCTCTGTGAAACAAAGAATGGACTCATGACACAAATTGATTTGCAACACATGAAAACCTTTAAATATATTTTGCCGGCAGTCAGGAAAAACATTTACCTCCACGGTGTATTAACGTGTTGAAATGGGATTTCAGTTGTCAATACCAACATTTCGGCTCAAAATACTCATTTTCAGGAGTTGCAACACACACACACAACACACACACACACACACACACATAGTACTTTGTGGATGGCACCTCCTCCCGCTGCAAAGTGAAGCACACTATGACTGCGCCATTGAACATTGCAATGTCTACCACTCTTTTCCGTTGTGTTGAGTTCTGCCCTTTTACTTGTCAGCGTTATTGTTTGATGGGCAAAATGATGGATCTCCATTTCATTGATACAGCATACCTAACACAGTAGAATTCCCTCAAAGCCTTGTCTGTGAGCATGATATGCCTATGGCAGATGGTTGGAGTCTGTAGGATTAGACCACCCAATCGGTCCTGTGTGTATCTTTTGTTAGTTAAAAAGTGTGCACCAAAAATAAAAAAACATTCATGCGTCCGCGCTGGTGGGGGTTCCTGGCAAAGGTCAAAGGTCAAGGTCATGTGACCTAACGTCAAAACCATTGCAGTGAACGTGAACATCTCAGGAACATCTTGAAGGAAATAGCAAAGTTAAAGTTCACTGTGACCTCACGTCCGTCCCATCCATCCATTTTCTACCGCTTATCTGGGGCCAGCAGGCTAGGAGGGTATTCTAGACGTCCCTTTCCCGAGCAATGCTCTCCAGCTCTTCACGAGGTACCCCGAGGCGTTCCCATGCCAGAAGATATGAATAATCCCTCCAGCATGTTCTGGGTTTACCCCTAGGCCTCCTACCAGTTGTACAAGCCTGGAAAAGTAATAAAGGGAGGTATTCTGGTCAGATTCCTTAACCATCTCAGCTGGCCCGTTTCGACATGAAGGAGCAGCGGCTTTACTCCAAGCTTCTCACTCAATCTTTAAGGCTGAGCCTTGTGGAAACAGATCCTGTTGCATTGTTGACTTTTGCTCCTACAGGGTTGAGTATAGGCCCCTTCTAATCTATGGCGCTTTTCTATCATCTAGGGCAACACACACAAAAATGAGACAGTTGCAAGGGCAGGCACCAAAGAAAAAGGAAACTTAGCAATCAGCAAGACTTCTGTTTTATATTTAGAGAAAGGGAAGGTGTACAAAATAAATGTTAGGCTTAAAGATTAAAAAAATACCTTAAGAATTCCTAGTTGTTTAGTGGAAGTGTGGTAAATATCAGTAACAACTACAATGCAGCTTCTGTTTAATTGATAGATTTCTCTACACTCCATTACATATTAAAAATGTATGTGGAATTATCTCACTGTGGCTGTGTGACATGTGATAATAACTAGCTTGAGAGCATAACAATTGGATTATTATTTAAGTTATCTTGAAGTTCTGACATCCTAGTGGGAATGATTTATTATTTCATATAATTCAGCATTTGCAAAGCATGAAATAATTTTGGATCCTCCCTTGGGAGCAATGGAGAAAGAAATTATTATTGCAAGACATGTGAGAACTTACATGATGGCATTTCAGATAATAATTCAACTTAGACATATATTCTATTGAGCAGGAAACTCAAATGAAGAATAAAACAACCAGCTGTACATAGCTGCAGCAACCTCATTTTCTGCCACCAGCCATTGATACATTGACATGACTGGATTATATGAGAACCAAGAGCAAGTTGGACCAAAGTTATTTTTAGTTTCTTTCTCCTTGCTTGGGGGCATATACTGAACTGTACAGCTCATTCTACTACTGTATCTGAATTGGTAACCACGTTTTGGTCAGCACCTATGGAGAGTACTTAATGCTTTGCAGCTTGTCAGAGATAAAATAAATATATGTGTACACTGCTGAGGAAATACTGGAAACAGAGGCCAAGATTTAGCTGGACGATGATAGTCGCGCTGCCCAGCTAATGGCCTACTAGTCTTAGAAGCAACCAGCCCCGCTGGCTACAGACAAACCCATATGGCTAGCAGCTGGCCTGGCTGGCTAGAAACTAGGGTTACTTCAGTGGGAGGACTGAAGGAGTTTGCTGTTTATTTTTATTTTTATTATAATATGTAATAAACATTATATAATATATAATATAGATAATTTTAGGGGAGTGGCTTTGCAAGGAGGTCTGAAGGGATACACTCTCAGTGTTGCAGACTTGCGGACTAGCACACAGCTAGTGCTGCTAACTAGTTCCATTGGAGAATAGTTGGCAACACTTGGTTGGGTCTAATTTATTGGCAGGCATCATGTGCAGTTTATTCCAGATGTTAAGTGTAAGACGCCAGCATCGTGTGTGCGTTTAGCCCCGCCATGCTGGCTGTTCCTTTTACACAGATGTTAATTTGGCTCTGGGACTACTTCTGATGATGGCTTAGTAGAGCTGTTCCGCGTTGTCTCTAAGTCTTTGTTCATCTCCACTGCAATAGGTAGGTAGCGAAACCATCAGCAGAGCCCTCATTGCCTTCAACTGCGCTTTTCGAAAGACCAATAACCATTATGCTAATGGCGTCCCAGACACTGGTTTCTTAAAGCAGAGATAGCAAGCTTATTGCGTTCCTGAAGAAAATATGGTGAAGCTGAACCCCTGTTAAATGCATGAGGAAACACTGCCACTTAAGTATCCAATGCTTTACAATGTACTGTAGACAGTGATGGCAACCTCATATTAGTTGCATGAATAACTCATACATTGCAATGCAGTATTTTAAGGAAAAAATGTATTATAATGGTGTAATAAGATTGGTTTTAAAGGGCACAGTATCACAGCTCATCAAGGACAACACATGGCTCTCAAGCACACAAAGAAATTTCTCACAAGGACAGAGAGGCTTACGTTGAAACATTAATAGTACCAAACAGTGGAAAAAACTAAACAAGCCTTCAGTCAACATATCCCCATATAAGTAATCCCTGTGAGACAGCCACTGCAGCTTTCTTTCAACAAGTTTAAATCCAGACCTTTCTAATGAGACAAATTGCTTCAAGTTTTCCCTGAGAAATGAGAACATTCTCACATCGTCTGACATGTTGTCACTTTCTCTCTCTCTTTCTGTGATCTATTCAATTTTCCGGTCTCATGTTTTGGATTGATGGGGGTGAAAGAATATTTTATTTCTTCTGCTTTATTGTCTTTGTTGACTGTTATTTCATTGCTAATTCAGTTGTATTTGCATCTTTTTGACATGAGTTCTCTTCAAGGTTTTTTATTCTAAAGCCTATTAAGTCAAGATGTAAGAGTATTCAAACAGATGCTTGTTGCATAAACACAGACTGCAGAACAATTCCAGAGGTTAAATTTGTATAGAACAGGTTCTCAGGCAAGAATTTGCTTCCCATTAAGCCTGACCATTCCTTTAGTTTCACCAGCATAGACTGCATCACAGACTATATATGGATGACGTGTACCCACTTCCTCTCACTGTACAGAAGTGAAGCAAAGGTATCCTGGATACGCGAGTTACTGAGACCCAAGATTGGGCCAGTAACAAGATTGATTACATCAATGATGATACTTGATAGAGGTTTTGTTTTAAATGTATTATGGTGTTGGATAATCCCTTATTCTACAGCTGTCCTAATAATTAGTCTAACATGAGGTTTAGGTGCATCAAATAGATGTTGTAAGCCCAACTTTTCTTTGCTTGCATGAGTTTTAAGCCCATGCTAATGAAGACTCTCAAGGTTAAAAAAAATCTTCTGCTGTAAGAATTGAATTCTGCTATTTGTTGTGCTAATTTATATGTGAAATATGCATTGCCCTGCAGGTATGTTTTTGTTGTTCATTCAGACTAATGCAATATTAAATGTTTTGTTTTGATTTGACGCTTATTATATTGCTGTGAAAGATGTACACTATGAAGTTGTAGCTTCGACCTTAATGACAGTGTGCATATACAGGCGGCTTCACCATCACTTCGCATGTAGTTATGAGACTACAGATACCATGGAGGGACAGTAGGATGGAAAGCTTGTAGGCTGGACAGACACAGACAGACGGAGAGACACACAGACGAACAGATCCACATATGGTGTGCTGTAGTGCTTTATGGTTTCTATTAGCTTTGCTGGCCAGACACTGCTGAGGTCAGAATCCCAAAAGCCTGGTGGTGCATCAATTATTAACACCTCATTTTTTCTTACTTTTCTTTGCCCATGTAAAGAGAGATAAATAATGTTACAGTTAACCTTTGTAATTACAGGTCAGTGTTGTTAAAAAACCACTAAAATTGATTACAGATCAATCCATAAGCAATAGGTGATACAGTGTCATTCTATTCATTTTGTTGGCAAAAAAATTAACACGAATGAATATCTTCATATCCTTAATCTAGTTTACTTTTTTGCTGTGAGGTTTGCTCTGAGGAGTTCTCCAAGTTGGATACACCAATCTCTCAATTTGACCAATTTGCTGTAAATGGCCCATTTCAGCCTGATGAATAACACCTGTTAATGAGAATGTGCTTTGGTGGGTTTTTTTCGTTTCCCTTTTTAGGTACCCTTGTGTAACCAAAAGTTGAGAAGTTTTTACTATACCTAGCTATGTCAGTAAAATGAGGTTGTCACGTGACGCTACTTCACTGAGTCACATGACTTTAATTTCGTAGCTTAAGTCACGCTTCAAGCATACTTATTTTAAGCCAAAACCATAAGATTTCTTCAAACCCTTATCAAGTAGTTTTGCCTAAACCTAACTCGCATGCTTCAAAATATTAACTACGCCAAAGCTGGGGGGTTGGGTTAGGGATGAGCTCACTTGAACAGTAGGTGATGTTACACTGTTGGTAGAAAAAGACAATACTGGACAGCCTCTTGTATAAAGACTCTGAGGCAGCTGTCGGACTGATGGTATTTTACAATACAGAACTTTAGAAGTTACTGTTCTGAAATATGGCAATACATATACAATCTAAAAAACATCTTAATAAACTGGCAAGCCATAATGATATTGCATGGTGAACAGAATATTAATATTGTTCTAATTAAAGCAAACATAATGCAATTCAAATATTCCGCATTGAGTTTGTTCTATATTTTGTCTTAGGTTTGTTTAAGTGCTGTATTTTATTTTATTTTATTTCAGCATCATTTTACAGACTGGACTAATCAAATTGCATCATAACTAATAGAACATAGGTACATGGAAATTGATTAATGCCACAAATGATCTTAAATCACTTGTACATACTGTGAATCTATGGAGCCAAATCCAGGCCAAACGTCTTGATCATTTGAGAAAAAGTTTTGGTCTTGAACTTTAAAAATACATTATTAAAAATAAGTGAAGGAAAAGTTTTTTGGGGGTTGAATATAACTTTGATTCAATTCAGGAATTGTTTTGAATAAAATATTTATTTTCATTTTTCACTTCTTACAGTTTTCAGTTGCAGATTTTTTGTCTTCAAATTGAGATCTTATTTTTTGAAGTTTCTGTTGCTCTACATAGAATTGCATCAACTTTACATACGTTGACAGATTTGGTGTATCTCTACCTAATTTGTTAACTTAAAAGCTTCAACCCAGGAGCCTACCTCCATGAAAGCGATCTCCTTCTCTTGTTAAGACAATGTGTGAACCACTGCTGCTGTCATTAGTAGTATTCATTTTTCTATTATTATTTCTGCTATTATTAGTGCTTCTACTGCTTTTAGTACTCTCATTATATATATTATTTCTGTCATATGGATTGACTATGTTGTTCATTCTGTACAAATTACATCTATTGCACTTCTACCCATCCTGGGATCCACAGATTGTAAACCCTTCTTAGGCAAATTTGGGGCGGCTGTGGCGTAGTGGAGAGCAAGGTAGTTCTCCAATCAGAGGGTCGGTGGTTCGATACCCGGCTTCAGCAGTCGATGTGTCCTTGGGCAAGACACTTAACCCCAAGTTGCTCCCGAAGGCTTGCCATCGGTGTGGACTGGATGTTGCATGAATGTTAGTTAGAGTCTGATGGTGGCACCTTGCATGGTAGCCTGTCATCAGTGTGTGAATGGGTGAATGATATGTAATATACTACTGATTGTAAGTCGCTTTGGATAAAAGCGTCTGCTAAATGACTGTAATGTAATGTAATGTCATTTGTGATATTGGGCTATTCAGATCAAATTGAAAGCAGGAGTAGCTGAACTACATGATCCTCATGTGGGCTGCGAATGTTTGGCCTTGGCTATAGAAGGAGAGTGAGTTGATAGCAGTTTGTATGCCAGGAAGACTTTTCAGTGCAACAAGGTTTGGAACTGTTGTTCTAGAACTCCTGCATCTTTAAAAAACCTTATTGTGAAAGTTTGGTGACTGCAGCACTCCATCTGTCAAATATGGATTGTTACTTTGGAGATGAGGTTTAGTGGATATAATCTCATTATTAAATGTTTGGCATAGTCAAAAGGCAATAAAAGGAAGCAAGCAGTGATATGATGTTTCCTTTTAGAAGGTGTGCTGTCAGAAGTACTGCACAGGAAAGAGGAAAGGCCTAGTATATGATCAATATTCCTCCATCAGCCTAAATTATCATTATTCTCAGGTTATTTTTTTCTTGCTTCAAAAATCAATTGATACACGGGAAACATGAGGAGTGTAAGTACGGGGTATCTTATCTTTATGTTAAATAAATGATGGACAAGATTAAGACATGTATCAGGTTAAATCTACTACAAAAATCAATGTTATGCTTGAAATCGTTGTCTTTAAAGGGACATTGATGCCAGCAGTTAGTATGCCCAGCAAGATCTGGTGGTTTATGTTGTCCATATGAAGTAGGAGAGCTGTTGTCAAAAGTCTAAATACACCCGTTTATGTGGTTGATTGTTATTTTATTTATAGGGAGCTCTCAAGACCACCCCAGCTTGAGCACAAGTATTCAACAGCCTAAAGTATTATTTCTCTTTACTTTCCAGTATACATCAAAGCCATTATATTTCCCTTACCCTAATAAACACTTGCAGATGTGAATCAAGGTCTCTGGTGTCAAACCTTTTCACTTTGTGCAACCGATTACAAGAACGTAGCACTTAATGGACTTGAAAACGTTGTTAGGAGAACACATGCAGCAATTTAATCCAAAACATATTAGAAAAAAAAAGTATACAGTATAAACAAATGCAGGAGACAGGGTTACATGTTTTGTTCTGAATAAAAATAAGCTTTATGCCTATCCAAGCCTCGATGTACTTAAACTGCAAGTCACCTAGCATTGTCTAAGGAGAAAAGGAGCAGGGCTTATGCTTACCAAACCTTGTTCAAAATAACAATGATACATTTGCAAACTATGTACATTACATTACATTACAGTCATTTAGCAGACGCTTTTATCCAAAGCGACTTACAATCAGTAGTATATTACATATCATTCACCCATTCACACACTGATGACAGGCTACCATGCAAGGTGCCACCATCAGACTCTAACTAACATTCATGCAACATCCAGTCCACACCGATGGCAAGCCTTCGGGAGCAACTTGGGGTTAAGTGTCTTGCCCAAGGACACATCGACTGCCGAAGCCGACAAAGTATTACACTTTGTTGGTGATGAATGTTTTCTTTTAGTGGGATGCCTTTAGATATTGTGTCCACAGAACACCACTGCTCTATTGAAAGTCGACCTAGAATTTAAGCTGTAAGTGTCCTGGGCATTTGTTAGGAATGCAGTCCAGCTCCAGAAAATCTCACACAGATGGAACAACAATGTGCAACACAGCATCACTTTGTGAGACCCTGTATTAGCCCTAGTGTTATTGTTTCTTCTCTTCTCCTCTAAGCACACCGACTGTGCACCTCATTAAGAATAAACATGATTAATAGATCGCAGAACGCCCTGAAAAATGTGCAATCCCATGGAAGATCGCCAGTCTCACATGTGTAATGGGAAGGTTTACGTATGTCATCCTTATTAAGAAAAACGAATATATTAAACTGCTCAGTAATTCCCTGAATGCCTGAGGCAATGTGCATCATTTGTCATGGTTAGCTGGTTCCTCTGTGTGTGAATGTGTGTGTCTGATTGGCAAAGCCTTAACTGTTTTGAAGAATTTTACAATAATTAGCAATAGCAGCTTAATGATTGCCTCTAAAAACATACTGTACATATATACTTTTAAGTATCCTGATTTCATTGCATTTGAAAAAGGCTTTGTTAATCAAGATGCGATAAGAATTAGTTTCCATTTTGATGGTTTAGATGCTAGTTCTCCTCCCTCTGCAATCCTTATAACATCTGGGTAGATGAAATTATACATCACACGCGCAACACAAATACTTATTTTCCCTTCTTAAGCAGAGGTCAGTTACCAAGGCAACCTTTCCAGTAGGCGTGTCACATTATTGATTTTAAATTGAAAAAGGGTCAAAATGAGTTTTCGATTTCAACCTTGCAATCAAAAGCAGGATTGATGATCCTCCCAGTATTTCCTTTTTAGCTTTACCTCGCCTTCTTACCCACTTCCATAGAAAAAAAAACACTTGAAAGGCGACACAGCGTTGCTTACCGGTGGAGGCACCTGTGCTATTTGAGACATCATGGCCACTGCTGTAATCATAGACAAAGGAGAAACTGGAAAATAATGGAAATTCATCCTGCTTCCATGAATACACCGGTGTGGCAACATTTTCCCTTCTCTTTGAGTTATTTTAACAACGAATGCGTCGTTGACAGGAAAACTAAAGTTTGTAGGCTATGCTACACGCAGATCACCTACCATACGCATCCTCAGGCAACACAAGAAATATGGCTGGACATATTCGTAGGCATCATAAACAAATAGATTTGACTGGGGAAACAACAGGATACGGTAACTTTATGATTTTATCTTTGTTACAACATTAAGTATAATTATGCATTCTTGTGAGCACATGATGAAAGATAATTGGACACCACAGCTTGTAAAGTGGCCAAACTCTATGGAAACAGTTCATCAGTTCCATCTGTTATACTTCTGATGGCTGCTGACCAAAGGGCAGGCAATGATACATTCATCCCTGTCACACTCTCACCCCTCCGCACAGCCATAATGACTAAGTATTCCTCTGAGCTCTCGCTCACATTCACTTTCTCATTTATAGGTCTCTTTCTCTCTCTCTCTATTTCTCTTTCTCTTTCTCTCTCTCTCTCTCTCTCTCACACACACATAGATACAGATTTTACTCAAACAAAGCTCGGCTCTCCATCACATCTGCCACCACACAGGTCCCAGGTTCCTGCTGCTGGCACACTGTCCACCCCTAGAGTCCAGTAAGAGGCCCTCTCAGAATCAACAATGTCAACAGAATGCCACAGTGAGCCTACACACTTTCAGGACGATTACTGCAGCAGGAAACATGAGATGTTACATTACCCTTACTCAAGTGATGCTTCTCTTGCACTGTGGATAATATGTCAAGAGGGCCATATGTTGCATTTAGTTAAGAGGCGTCTGGTTAAATAAAATCGTCCTTATTGTTTTCTGGCAAGGTTAAAAGTTTTCTTTTACTTTTTATTTATGACATTTTTATACATTAAAAGAACAGTGAGCAAAAAGCAAATAAGAATAAAATAACAACCAAATATAAGGTCATAGGATGATCAGTAAATCAAGGAAAATGTCCCTTATTTAAGATAAAATATCGCACACAGTACTGAAAGATCTGTCTTGTTTGTTGTCACAGCAATCGCCGTGTAGCCCCTCTCTATCACTTGCGCACAGTTCTAGTAGTATTGTTCAATGGGATGCATCTATGTTATGTTTGGATTGCATCATTACATTTTCTTCTATGAATTTTGGTTGGCCCCACCAAAAATGTTATACCAAAATCGCCACTGGTAATAACTTATGGCACTAGATTGTTTTCTGAATTTTATTGCTTTTTATTGATAAGACCATATACAGTTACTAATTCAGAGCATCATTTAAGTCCATTAAGTTTATGGAGTGGAGAAGCTTGAGTGAGTTTTTTTATACAATAAATTGAAAAGAATAAGTGTAATAATCAGTTTAAACCTTTAGTCATATGAAATCCTCAAAACATGTAGCAGTAAGAAAACTTTTGTTATGTATTATTTGGAATTTTCCAACACCATGTGTTCTTGATAATTTAGAGGCAGGTGCAAAATTTTTTGCATAGATGAATTAATTTACTTGATATAAAGACACTACAGGCACTATCACACGGCATGTATTTGATGAGTGAGGCAGTTGTTTAGACCACCCAGCTACTAAATTGATCTTAACAGAAGATCCCAGCTCAGCAGATGACAGTGATTAATTGATAACATCCTAATTTGCTTCAAGGTAATTAATCCAAACGGTATACTGCAATGTCCAGGGGAAAAGGGAAACTTCAATTGTTCCATGCTGGAAAAAAATTGAGTCAAAAGGCCCACTCAGTCACAACCATCTTAGATATGGGAGGAATAATTAACCTTGTGTGAAGAGAAATGCAAGTGTCGCCAGTCAAACAATAGCTGAAATTAGTTTGAAGTTTTGTTGATCAGCAGTCAGACTTTCATTTTACATCAAGCTTCAAGGTGATGGCAGTTCAAAGTCAGAAACTATTAGGTTTCTGTTGATTGCATCAATGACTCTTATCAGAAGATTATTTTAAAGTACTGCACACAGCTCCGCCTCCCTGTCTGCCCTCAAAAATATTCTAATTCACAATCTGTCACACAGGGCTGAATAAACACACCAGATACATTATAAAGGAAGAATTTCTATGTAACATTATATATTCTGCAGACATGTGTAGGGGCATTTTATTCATGGGAAGGCAAATTAAAATTAATAGAACATGTCCAAATTTGGACAAACCCAGTCCAAAAAAACTGTTGGTTTCCACCATTTTTATTATAAATTAATGCACCTCAAAATAAATCTTAATTCTTTTTAGGGCTGTCATATTTCTTTACAGTGAGGCATGAAGTCCTCACTGAAAAAAACGTTTCATTAAGTGATCAAACAATTGCTTTCATGCTCTGGACAGTGAACCAACCTTGCATACGACAATAAACACTCCCTGACTTCTGCCACGGACATTCATTCGCCAAACCTTTCCCCCAGTGTGCTGTTTACACTCTGACCTGATCTTAAATTAGTTTTTATTCAGCCCTCTTTTATTGTTACTCTGCAGGGTGAAGGTTGGATTCTCTGCTGCTACCTTTTCTGGGGCTCTGCAGTTTCAAATTCCTTCATATTTTGGATTGAATGCTGTAATTTCAAACCACAATCTATTAATGGGCTTCCCTTTAATAAATACTACGCATTCTCTGGCAGATACGGTTTGCTCTCGTGTCCTTGAATCAGTGCTAGTGCATTTACACAGTTTATGGAATTTACTAATGTGAGAATATTCCAATAGCGATGCATTTCTTACCACTGGAAGCTGTGAAAATGTTGGGTGTCTGTCTACTACTCAGGTTCACATGCCAGGAAATATTATCAACACTTCAGTCACCTCAGTCACAGCCTTCTCGGTCATGCAACAAATGAGCAATGCGTTTTTGCACACATTGAAATTGCCCACTTCCATAGCAACCCTGCACATCACATGTCAGAAATTCAGCCAACAAACCAACGAGTCTGTGTGTGTGTGTGTGTGTGTGTGTGTGTTACACGGCATGTAACACACACACACGGCATGGAGTCATGTGTACTTACAGGCTTACTTTGATTGTATTTGCCTCAGGAGTGTGAAAATGTATTCATGAAATCTATGTATATGGATATGTGTGGTATAAATGCATGTAATGTGAACACTGCAGTAGAGCTACATTGAAAGAGCATACATGTGCTGCGAGCTCGAAATGATTATGGCTCGGGCTGAAGGAGGCGTGCTGGATATGGTCAGTAGCAGCATTTTTCTTTAACAGCAGATGGCAGAAACATGAAACCTAAGGTGCCTAAGCTGTAGTCAAGACCAGTGGTGTCAATCTAAGGGAAGTCTTAAAGCTAAAAGCTGCAGTTCGCTTCAGAATGGAGCGTTGATTCTCTGCAGGATTTGTTGCACAACCATTTCACTTTTGCAATGATTCATTTCAGTCTATGTTAATATCACAAACATTGCTTGAAGTACTCTTTAACTTTAAGGCTAACTTTTGTCTGCCAGCTCGTCTGGAGTTACTTTTTCGGTTGTATAAACGATACAGGCCCATCACCTTTCCTGTTAATACATACCAGGCAGTGTAAAGACGGATCAACCAACCTCAAGCTATCAGATTCTTGAATAACCTCGACATACTCCTCCACCAACAACTGCACCTTGAGGGCCTCCTCACCCACACAGCCCACCTCAGCATATCCTCTCAACACACACAAACAAACAGCATGTTCAAAAAACTGCAGACTTATTGAGCAGTTAACTGCACTTTTGACTATCTTTTAAATAAATGTATCTATTTGTTTGTGTGCAATATAACAATATGTTCTATGCACGGTTGAAAAAGAGCAGTATGGAAGTGTGCAGTGGCACATGGCAGATGAGATTTGGAGTTTATGAATACAACTAAAAGATTAAAAACACTTTGTAAAGTATCATGTTTTGTTTCATTTCATTAAAAGCAAAAACATCAGCCAAATGAAGCTTTTAAGCTCGCCATTTACAATAGGGGTCATACAAATCTCATCAGCATATTATGCTATATGTAGCGTTGCAGCGTGGTAGCCATTTAAAATCCATTACTCCGTAAACATTCTTAAACACATTCTTTCTTAAACAGTTCCATGAATAAATCTCCTGAAAACAAATTGGAAGTCACACTCCATGTCCTCTGTAGAAGCCCTTTGGCTAAATGACAAGCAAAGGTGTGTCAGTGACTCAGTAGCACTTCAGTGGGCAACCCAGTCTCCGGTGGCAATGATACATGCACTCCCTTATAATGGATCCTCCCTATATAGATTGTATTCCTGCTGTAAAATTACTAGACACTGTTTTATGTGGTAAATCATTGTGAATATGACAATGTGTTATAGTCTTATGCCACTTTTATGCACTCTAGGCAATTTTCCAATATTTCAACTTGTGTATGTCTTTGTAAGCAGGATGAGGTTTAATAACGAAGGAAGCAGGTGCTGTTGTACTTTATGAAAGCTATTATACACACTATTTACATCTAATGATAGTATTTAAAATTCAGCATCTTGGGTGTTTCCTCTAATGAGCAGTAAAGTAAGGCAGTCATGTTTGTACAGATGTGACCTCTTTTGTTTTTAAGATTTTTCTTCCGATTGAAAAACGAAGGATGGTACAAGATTCCTAATGTAATTAATTTCTGTTTACCCACCTACACGACTCAGTATTTGGTGGAGCACCTTCCTCGAACTTACCGCAGTGTAAGATTATTTTCTGCTTCGATGGGATCCATCAGCTAAGTCATTATTTCCTATTAGCATCACAAGTTTTGATTGATTTTGTGAGTTAATGTGAAAGTGAAGCTTCATTACGTCAGCTTGTGTACCAGGTTTTTTATCATGGTAGTCAGTTTTATCACAATTCCTCAAGGCTTTAGACACATTTTCATCAGTGCCTTTTTTTCTCATACAGTCTGTTATTCTGCAGTTTGAGTCTTTTCTGATACTATTGGGATCTATTCTCAATGAGTGACAATTGAAATATTGTCACAGCATATAGGAAATAGCAATAAGATAATAATTCCACACCTTCTGCGAAAAGTTTAGCTTTAAAAGTACAATAGCGTATTAAATCTTCACACTTCAAAAACAGCTGTAACTGACAACCACCTAGAGGTAAGAAACACTAATTTATTTACTGCCATATTCTAAAAACACATACAGAGCTAAGTTTGTCCTAAATCATGACTTAAATGGCTTTGCCAGATGGTTGCCTGTTTGCCAAACTATGGAAATGATATGTCTTTACGTTTTTTATCTCTTACACACACCTACACACCCACAAGCATAACATTATAAATACAAACACAATATATCAGGCAAATGGTGGCAAAGTACATACTGGAGGCTAGATGAATAGTAGGGTGCAGTTTTTTATTTTTTATTCAACATATAACTGGCATAATGGCAGAGCATCTTTTTTAACTGCTTTCTGTCTATATTTTTTGTGAGTCATTTATGAAAACATTTACACAAGTCACCAAAAACGGAGAGATAAAGCTATTTGCAATGTTTTGCTTAATTCTCTAGTAAAAACATAATTTAGAATGCTGAATTTCATAAATCCCAGCTCTTGTGTCTGCTGTAACATAAAAGTTATGCGAAATTGAATGTGAATTAATTATCAACATCAAGACGTTTTCATAGTTTAGGTAGATGAGCAACAGAATGCAGTGTGTTGCCTTTGTATTTATGTGCTTCAGAACTAATCTGAAACTCTTACCTGCTCCTTACGCCAGAAACACAATTATATTATGCTAATTGACCCTCCATCACAGGGCTGTTGTACTCCACAACTGAACTATTTCTAGAATACCATTGAAATCAAGTGGAATTTTCTTAATATTTTACCATTAGTTCCATGTTTCTTATACTTGAATAGTCAATTGAGAAAGGTTGGAAGCAATCTGTATGCATTAACATACATTATGCTAATCAATCAGCCAAACACTAATCATAAAAAAGTATAGGGATATCACAACAGATTTTCCATGATCAAATTGTTTTTTAACAAATAACAATGTTCTATATTGTGTCTTTTTGGAAAGACTGCACATCTGTGATTAAAAAAACTCCCATCAAGAAACATCAGATCCTCTCATTTATTAAAGTTTATTAAAGTTGTCGTATTCCCAACAGCTCTGACTGTATCAGCAACACACACAGTTTTAGAAAAGTACCCCAAAGTCTCAAGAAGAGGCTTCAAAACTCCTTCCTTTGAAGTCTTAAACCAATGCAAAGTGCGAGGTACTGCACACACACATTTAGCATGCAAAACACACACACACAGAGACATACACACACTCACGTATTAGGCTTGGAAACTACACTTTCAGCTAAAATCCCCCCTTTTCTAATTTACTCCTGTTTCTGGCCTCGGTTTCTCCTCAACCTTCATTTTCCAACCTTTCAAGGATGTGTTGAGGAGAGATAATATCAGTTAATATTAATATACCTTTACTCATATTGATTTTCAAGTAATTTCTAAAAAATACATATCTACTGTCCAACATTATACTGTTGGTTCACTCCATTCATGATGGGAAGAGCAGTCACATCTGTCAAAGCAGAGTTTGCTCATTAGTAGGTAGACCAGCAGATAAAAGGTTTTCATTTAAATGTAAATCAGAAGGGTAACAAATCCATTATGGTCATTTGGAAAAGGACTGCTCTCTTTGCCTTCTGTGCCATATCTTTGACTTGTATTCCCAGTCAGGGTGTTTTCATTTTGGCCAAGGAGATACCAGTGACAACAAATTACAGCTGGACACTGGCGGACAATGCTGTGAAGTCAGATTCATTTGAAATTCATATTTTAATAAGCATCACTATGGATGGAGGCAGGCGTGTTATTAATCAGTTGTGGCCCAACAGCTCTGTTCCTTTAAAATGTCAATCTATGCAGAATCCATTAGTCCGCCCTGCTGCACATCTCAATAACATTTGCTTTCAACTGGGTTCAGCAAGCTTCCTGTTATTTGCAGTGTTTATACAAACATTATCTTCTGGCTGTATATTGTCAACCTCTGGATATTTTCACTATTGATTAAACATTATGTTTCAATTAAGAATTCTTTTTTTAGGCTGTAAAATGTCAGAAAAATAGTGATTAGTGCCGATCCCAGTACTTCAAGGCCAAAGTCAATGTGATTATAATTTCTGGCTTGATAAATTTGTGGTGCTGATATTAGCTTATTGCAGTAATATATTGGTCAATATATATCATCTTATATTGATGTATGTGTCTGTCAATAACTACAACAAATTACAGTGTGGAAATGACAAAGATATGTGTTTTTAGTTTAGAAATACTTATGGCATTATAGAATTTGTTTACCAGGCAGCACTGAAAAGTCCCAGCAGGATGAATACAAATGGTTTTGGGGAACCATTGAGTTTCCCTTGAGTGCCATCATGAGGTCTAAACTTTAGTTTTTTAGTGATATTGACAAATGTTGGATGAATTGTTGTGGAATTTGCTATGGATATTCAAGTGTAAATTTCAAAGGCTTTTGATTCACTGACTTTTAGTGGCACTAGATGTGCTAGCATCAAGAACATTTTTCATTTGTTGTATAGTTTAGTTTATGATCAAATTCCTGAAGAATTAATGGCATTCCATCAGCCTCTGCTGTACTTTGTGTTTAGCACCTATTAGCATGCTATTGTACCAGGCCAAATTAAAATGGTGTACCTGGTGAATATAATTTTACTAAGTAGCACAGGGGCTTGTAATACCAGACTAAAATATGCTTACAACAGCAAATTATCTGAGACTATTGTTCAACTATAAACCAGTGAGCTGCTCTTTGAAATTCTGAAATAACACAATGAAACAAGTCACAACATGCTGTTGACTTGTTTCATTTAGCTGTTAATACTTTTACACACAAAGTCATACATGCTCTCATACACAGGCATGTGCACATTAAAGTGGGCACATTTATCCTGTTAAATTCTCCTCTCGCCCATTTAGAGCCCCCTTAAGGTAGATGGAGTGTGTGTGTTTTCCTTTGGTTGTCTTAATGGGGTTATTGATCATTCTGGCAACAGCAACATTTCTATAAACCAAACGAAGGCCATGCTCAAAGTGTGCTATGTCAGAGAAGAAATGCATTTAGATTACTTCATTCCGGGAGAACCTCCTCAGAGATAGCTCTCTCCTACATCCACTTTGCCTCTTTTATATCTAATATTTGAATTTTCATGATGAATATTTTGAAGAAAAGCCTTTTCTAAACTTCTAGTGCTGCTATTTTATTTCAAGGTTGGCTCTGTCCCCTCAGAGCTGGGTGATATATTACAGTGCTATTAAAAATAAAGGATTCTTAATGGAACACCTAACATCAAAATGGTATAATTATTCACTAAGGGGATGCCGTGGAATACGACTTTATATAATAATAATAAAAAAATCCTCAACATACCCACGAGGATCATTAAGGTTTCATCTAATGTAGCTTGAATGCACATGTCCATTAGTGTAACGATGTTTAATAAGTAAAGGCATCTAGAAAGTTTCATATGGAACACTGTGGAAAAGCAAGTGTGATACTATTATCTCTATTGAATTTGCAGCTGTAATTTGACATTGTTGCATAATGTGTGTACTATATTATACAGTAGGCTGAAGGGGGCTGTAAAGGAAATAATTCAACTTTCGTGAAACCCAGTTTTTCTCACATGATGTTTTGAGTCTATGCTGGGTGTATCCAGGAACCTCTAGGGGGGTCAGGACACATGCTCCCCATAAGAAAATGTTGTTCATTTTATAGTTAAATGCATCATTCTGGGGCACTTTGAGAACAAAATTAGAGGCTAGATAAATGAAGAACTTTGTCCGTGAGACGGGGTCAAGACCGGTCGGGTGGGTTGCCGTCATCGCCACAGACTGAGGACAATGAGGTCTGCCCTGGTAAACATTCGTGACGGGAACAGGGGGCCCAGTTATTCCCCGCAGGGAGCGAGGGTCAGCGAGCACCAAGTTCACAGCCCACCTCCACAGCTACTGTCAAAGCTACATAAGTGACTGACAGAGAAACAGGGAAATAATGCACACATTAGTAAAGTCAGACTGATCGAAGCGTAAATATAACACCAATCAGTCCCAACTTTCCTAAAAACTGGACCAGTGATGTAACAATTGTGGAGCTGAGCGGTGAAGCAGTGGAGCTGAGTTGGGCCGGATGACGCAGCAGAGCAGACGGCTAGCAACCTGAGAGGGCACCCACCTGTAACACAAAACAGACACACCCGTAATTATACCTTAACTTAAAAGTTTCATTTCAACATTGAGCTGCTATAGGGATTGACTTGCTTTTGGAGCAAAACTCAAGTAACATTTGAGGAACTTTGGCACTTCCACTTTGGCTTCATTTTATAGCACTGGAGTTTGTCGCTTGCACTGAATGCATATTTTACAAAGACGGAAAAAACAACACCCAAACTTTTCGTAGAGATACCAGTTCTCTACTTCATACTTGGTAGTAAGGGTTTGAATCTTTCAGTATTTCACCAGTCTATTTGATTTCTTACAATTCAATTAAAAATCCATTGTTGATAACCATTGAATTTGATTCAAAATTCAGAATGTAGGGGTGCTAATTGCATAATCTACTCCAATAAAGACCCTATGGCAAATATGGCATGAAAGCAGAGTGATGTGTGTATACGATTATGACATTCAAGGCAAAACTTATACACTAAAAACACTAAAAGAAATAAACACTTTTAACTAGTACAGTCTAACTACCAATAAAACAATGTATGAAACGTAATTTGTTTTTTACATATAGTTTGCTTTATGAGTAAGTGTCTCACTGTGTCATTTTTTTAAACAATGGTAAATCCATCACTTGAATGTTGTGTCTTCCCAACAGTTGCAGTCTAAAAAAGCTTCCAGTGAGAGAACCAGATGTGTTTGTTGCTTACAGATAGACACCAGTATCTTAAAGATCGATCTGTTCAGCAGTAGGCCAAATCAATCCATTTAACAGTCAGCTAAAGTCAATAATATCAAGTCGATGTTAACAGAGTGTCCATTAAAAGCTGTCCAGCAGACAGACTCCAGCCACTTTAAAAACTAAGGCCTCTGCTGCTCTGTTCCCAAGCTGTATGTGCTCTTGTTCACTGTTAGCATCGACAGAGACCATGTTGACAAGAATCAATTTTCAAAGACTGTAAAAACCTAACAGATAAATAGAGAATAACACCACATGAACACATTTTGAATCACTCATGCACTGTGTATAATAGATGTTTACGACCAGTAAAACAGTGAGTAATCTCATCTTCTTGACGCTGCTGCTGGTGTTAAACTGAAGTAAATTTTCCTTGTCAATGAAAGCATCACTTATGATATACTTCTGTAAACGCCTTTGTAGTGTATTTCAATATAGTATTTTTAAATCATCCCAGTTAATTAGCCAACTTTGAATATACTGCATTACGTTGTTTGTGGAGCATCCTGAATTCTCTGATCCTCCTATATTATCCTGCCAAAGAAACTCAGTGTAAACCTAAAGACAAACCAACTTTGTGTCAGCCTTTGTATTTGTTTTTAAATGTCGTGCTGTAAGATATTTGTTCTGACAAATACTCACTGCTGTATTTTTTTAAAACAAGAAATGAGAACTGAGCCCACAATGTCACTCTGTAGTGAATGCCCAATGAAACATATTGAAGAAAGTGAAACACAATGTGCTCAGCACCGTATTGATACATCTCTCTGCAGGGTGTGCTCTTTGTAGTCAGCGACTCAGAGCAATTGCTCCTTTTGTATTTCGCTGTAAAAAGGAAAATATGTGACATTTCTCTGAAGTCTTTGACTGTGTTTCACCTAGAGCTGTAATGATTCATTCTTTGCATTAGTGCATCAATAATTAATAGTGCAGCTTCACCTGCATTGATCCGCTAAATAAAGTAATTGGATTGAATTTTAGGTCCTCAGCCAAAATCAGTGTAAATAGCTTTGAAACTAGCTATTTGCAACCTTTTAGATGTCACCTTTTCCCAAATAGGGTCTATTTTTCTGAGGGTCATTTTTTGGTAAACAGAGTTTTTATTACCATCAGGAGCTTTGAATTTGAATCATCACTGTTTTGAGAAACGTGACCTTGGTAATGTGTAACCTTCTGCTTCTTCCGAGGTGTCAGGTAAAACACCTCAACGACTTAAGTTGTCTTAATGGACATTTTATAGTTAACATAACTAATGATTTTTAGTTAACTATACTAAAGGTTACTGCAATGACGTGAGTGGCCTAAACTAAGTTATTTCAAGCTTTAACAACTTAAAATGAATGAGCTACTTTACTTAGAAATTGTGAGGCAATCGGTTTCCTTACTTTTTTTAAGTAAAGTCAACTTATTACATTTTACAGTGTGTCCTCACCATGACATATTTTATCTTTGTGAGAGGATAAAAAAATACAACCAATTATAATTTAATAATTATTAGACTGTCAAAGTTCCAACTTACATGGTAAGTCAAGATGTCAATATCAGCCAGCATCCCAATGCTTAGCAAGCCCGCAGGAAGCAGAGACCGTGCAGGGAATATGATCCCCGGCTCTGAAGGTGTCATCTGGCCCTGCAGCAGCAGACACACAGACTACTCATGGCGTTAGGGTTGTACAGTAAAAGATGTCCGCCAGACACATTGGCAGCAGGAGAGACACAAATCGATTCAGTGCAAGAATGCCCAGAGAGCCTAAATGGGGGAGGGCCTCTTTAGCAAAGCTCTTATTAATTAAGAGTGTCTCGGGAGGGGATTACATGATCTGACTCCTGCTTCTTCATCACAGCACAGCAGCTAATGATATCTCACAACACCCGGCAACGTATATGATCGTTACAGTGGAGTATGCAACACTAGTAGAGCATCCTCTCCACCTTATTATGGCTATCATATGATGAGATCCCAGTCACGTGTTTCTATTCATACTGAGACCTGAAAGATCGACTATTGCAGTGAGCCAGCCTTGCAGTCCATATAATACCAGTTTCAAGGAATGATTTAGAACAAACCTAACATCTGAAATATAAAAGACATGTTACCAAAACACACACACACACACACACACACACACACACACACACACACACACACACACACACACACACACACACACACACACACACGAGACACATGTTGGCGAACGTTCCCCAAGGTTGCAGTGTCTAAAGACCTTATTTCCTTTATAAGCACATGTGTCAATACATTTTAAACACTTTATTTATAAGCTGCAGGAGAGCAGGAATCTTTACACAACAACTTGTCTTGTTCATTTCAGTGACTCATTCACTGCCACCAAACTGCACACAGTCTGACATACTGTTGCCACCACATACACTGATCAGCAAACTACAGATCATAGAGGCTGACAGAGAGGGAATTAAGACCCGTTCTTAACACTAGCTCTAAGAAACTCATATATATATATACACACACATATATAAAACTATTAAAGCCAAGATTTTTTTCTAATCATTGTATAATTACAATAATTTGTTTCCTATTAATTTGAATTGTATTTTTTATTACCAATAACCACTATATATGATGATAACAAAGTAAAAGGATGACATTGTGAACTTTTTGACTGTTTACACTGACTTTGAAGAGAATTGTTTTTCGGGAAAGTTCTGTTATTGTTACGGAATGAGGTGTGGACCCAAAATGCAGGACGACCAGGAGACGGATACAGTTCTGGCGCTTTATTTAAAGCAGAGAACTCAGCATACAGACAGGCAGGATAAGACTCACAGAGGGAAACAGGCAGGGGATCAGGCAGACAGAAATCAGAGGAAGCGGAGGTTAAACTCGGGGTCGGGGACAGAAGGCTGAGTCGTTGACCGGGGCAAAGGCAAGGCAGGTAAGTCCAGACAGGCAGGCAGGGTCGGCAACTGGAAGGTCTGGCATAATGCGAAGTACGATCTGGCAGTGAGTGTGTGTGAGACTGGTGTTTAAATACTGCAGAGTTGATGAGTAGATAGAAGGCAGATGTGTGGCTTGGAGCAGGTGAGTATGCTTGTGCTGATGAGGTGATTAGGTGAGTGAGGGAAGAGTGTGGTGAGAGAGTGGGAGGGGTGACACACCCACCTCACAGACACACACACAGAGATAACCAAACAAGGGAGCACAGGAGACACAAGGGCAAGGGAAAACACATGAAACACAAGGAATAAACAGAGACATGGCCATGGTCATGACAGTTATGGTGGTAAAAATAAGTAAGTCTGGAGGCTTGACATCAATAATATCGGAATAGTCAAAATTCAGAATCGGCAGGTCAGACATAAAAAAAACGTCACCACAGTTGTCCAATAAAAGCCCATGAGAAATTGTTAATAAATGTGCTTTTTAGTCCTTTATTGTATTGAAAAAGGAACTAACCCACGAACCTTCCGTCTGAACCACTGACACTCTTGTCGTCAGCTCATGTGCTGTCTCTAACCACATTTCACCAAATTAAATAAACTGCTGCGCAAAGTAAAAGTTCATGCTGTGATGTTTTTTATTTCCCCTACTTATGTACTTTCCTCCATCCATATTTCACAGGCAGGCTAAATGAGCTGTAGCCTGCTCGCAGCAGAACACATCAACGTTAATAAACCGTGAAAAGGTCAATTAAATCCCCCTACCCAAAGAATCATTACATCATTACCAGACCACAGTATCTGGTTCCCAGCACTCTTATTCTACCAACATCAATGCCCTCTGATTTAAATTATGCAAAAAATAGCCTCAACTGCTAAAAACAGCTAATATCTGAACTGGTTTAAACTTTATAGTACTCCTCATTGAAACACGTACTTCTACTGGCTTCCTTAACATGAAAAGTCACCCACAAAGTACGGTAAACAAGGTTTGTATTTCCAGACAAGTCAGGTGGGTTGTGCAGCGAGCATGACGTCTGCGGCCTTGGTAAGCTGCCAGGTCCGGTCGAGTGGTGATGTAAATTTCACGGCCGGAGCCTCGAGCCACCTTCACCCTTAGCCTTTCCAAGCCTACATGGGAGAGGTCACACAAGGGTATACTCCCACAGCGGCCATCCCTGACCCACCGAGGTGAATCTCCTGGGCAGACTGCATGGACATCATCCGTTGAGTAGTGTAATATTTTCGTTTCATTATGGAACTGTTGCAGGCCTAGGCTGCAGTCTAGGTTATCAACAGGAAACACTGTATGACATTTTGAGTAAGTAAGCCCCCTGCCGTAGCATTATATCTTGAACTTTTGGATAGCATCGGCTTATTTTTTTGTTTTGCTACAAGCATTATAGTACACTGACTCCATTTTCTCTGTTTGCACAGTTGCTTGTCTCTGTCTCAGGGATTGCTACATGGAGTGATGAGATCTCAGTGAGCATAAATACTAACTTGAAATATTATTTCAGGTGTCATAAAGTAGCACTAACAAAAAAACAAACAGAATATTATGCTTAACTTTTAGATTGCTAGTGAAAAACAAAAAGTGAAGCATCATTAAATATTTTATGCATCTTTGATCTGCTGTTAGAGTTGAATTTGCTTATATCATTTGCTTAAGCCCCACAATTGAACTAATCTCAAATAAAATTTATTTTTGGAGGGTGTTGCAGTAACATTGTTCATGCTTCTGTAAAGACCTGTGACTCTGAACTTAATAACTAAACCTCAAGCTCCTAAAATCCCTTTCACCAACTCTTGCTGTGCTAATGAAATATGCATCTCAGATGATGGTGTCCAAATACAATGAAAGAGGGATGGCATATGTTGGTAATGTGATCCTCCACTTCTGGGAATCCGACGTCACCTCGCCACACCCTGACCCTATAACGTCATACAAAATCTTAACAGCCGGGTCAGGAGGATTTAATGTTATGACAGTGACAGCTGGCTCAAAATACATCAGGGCACCGAGGTGACAAACACATGAACATGTATCACTCAGACCGTAAACCATGCATGACTTCCTTTAGGTCAAAAATATACAGATTCAATCCTTCAAGGATATCAGATGAAAGAAGACATTCAGAGTTGAGTTCAATCACATTCGTTACAATAGGTTGGGGGGGGGGGGCACTTAGCTTTTTACCGTCATAAGCTTTGTTTCCAGATGTAGCAGGCAGCTGATTAGAGTAAAATAGCTCTCATAAACCCACTCTATGCTACTTGCCCAGCACCAAAAGGCAACTATAAGGTGAACACAGAGGAGCATTTAGCAGCTTAAGAGATGGATATTTTTCTCCATAATTGGAGGTAACTTAAAAGCAGATAAGAGGTTTGGTGACCATGAACACCAAACACCTCCAAATTAAATCGAATGTTACCCGGTAACTACTAAATGTACAAATAAGCAATTATTTGATAACCCGTTCGACACATTATATCATTACACTGTCATAGTATGTCAGTGTTATGTTAACTGCTGGTGTGCCCTGCCCCCACATGGCCAAAAAGTCAGTTAATGCAGAGTTTAGGACTCCTTCCTTAGTTCAAGTTCAAGTCTGAGTGCTAAATATTTCTTTAGCTTTGATTAAATGTGATATACTACTTTAATGAGTGTGTGAAATAATTAACCATTCTGCCATCTATAATCCTAGCCCCATAAATGTGAATGAAATCACAGCAATAGCTTCAGGGAGGCATCATAATGTCTCCAGCTGTCAGTCATTAAGTTCACATATGAGCTTCAGTGAGGTGAAGGAGCTGTCAGAGGTGTCCAATGCCCTTCTCACCAACTTGTGACGATATACCACATGAAGAGATCTGTCGGAATATTTAGATGGAGGACAGCATGCAGATAATCCACCGCGAAATTGTTTATTGCCATGTTTTATGTGCATATTATTGCAGCAATTCTTCAACAGGCAGTGCAAGTTCAGAAGGTGATTCAATAAAATATGAAAAGACCAAAATCCACAGTGATATTACCAGTTTACCCACTAAACGTTCTTCACTTGTCAATAGCCGTGATTGAGAGCAGCAATTATAAACAGCTCAATATGCCCTGTATGGCTGTCAGTTAGCATTTATCATTGCAGATTCTCTAGGTGATCTGGAGTTTAAACCATGGCAGCAACTCATCAATGCCGTGATTCTAATGCTGTAATTCATCAATTAGCTCATCATGTGTCTATAGGTTTATATGTTGCAAGGGTCCATAGAGAACTATTGACTGTGTGATGCAAAAGACCTTCATGTTATATTTAACCTCACTAATGAATCGTGTTGAGGATGTCTTCATTGGTCACTACAGTGACCTGTAAAGCCTTTCATCCACCTGCTTATAGTCTCAAATGGAAACAGGTAATTATCCAATTGCACACAATCAAAGGACTTATTTAGGAAATGTGATTGTTGCTGGAGATTAATCATCATTGATTAGAGACCTTGTGATTTGAATCTGTCCCTTCTCCAGATTAGTTAACCATTGATCTGTGACATCAATTTCACGCCTGCGATCAACCAATCGACCTAGTCGTAATGTGTGGCCTCTGCCGGGCTTTTTCGCCACCTCCTCATTCATCAGAGTGCTACCTGCAGTGGCATTTACCCTCTCAGTGGCCATACAGGAGGAAAAGATTGCACGCATTATTCCCTGCATTAGAAATGTGTTTCTTGGTATGTTTACTGTGACTAATCTTTGAAGATCGAACATAACATTCCTGCAATTTTCATTTTCCCCAGCCTGAGGGCAAAAGTAAGCCCCTGAGACATGGCACTATATGTGTCACAAACATCTTGAGTCAGCCCTGATTTAGTGAAAAGTCTGCTGATTTAAACATGACTGTCAAGTTCTTGTCCGACTGAGCGGATTACCTACTGAATTAAGCTACTTTTCATCGATTTCAGACGCTGTAGGAATTACCTGTACAGTGTAATGTACAGTCGATTCTGCTGTCATCACTTCCCATATATCAACGTTTTTCAGCCGGTCAAATAATCTAGGTCTGGTATTGGGCATGGTGCCATTTTTGGGGGAAACTTTTGAGCCATCAGGGCTTCGTAGATTTGATGAAGATTGAAGATGTCGGGGCCCAAAATAATTGAGCAACAAATTGACAAGAAGTTTATGACGAGCATTGATTTACCTTTATAAAAATTAACCTTTATAAAAAAGGTTGTAAGTTGACTTAGGGAAATAACTCATAATTGGACAAACTTCTCAAGTGCCCTTAGAAATCACTATAGTTGCTTCCATTCATCACTTACTAATTGGGAAGTTAGGGTGAAATGACCCACCCCTAATCAAAAAAAGGCTAACGTGAACACAATGTAATGAAAATTAAACTGCAAATTCTCTATGATTATCAAGTATCTGATTGACGACAATGGTGTCAATGCGTTTCTTAATTATGAAGAGAAACCACATTCTGTACTTAAGTGTTTAATTGGGCTCTTACTTTGATGTTAAACCATCCATTCCATCCATCCATTTTCCGTAACCTGCTTATCCAGTTAAGGGGTGCTGGAGTCGATCTAAGCTGTCAATAGGCGAAGGCAGGGTACACCCTGGCCAGGTCGCAGGGCTGACATATAGAGACAAACAACCATTCACACTCACATCCACACCTACGGGCAATTTAGAGTCTTCAATGAACCTTAGCTGCATGTCTTTGGACTGTGGGAGGAAGCCGGAGAACCCGGAGAGAACCCACACTGACACGGGGAGAACATGCAAACTCCACACAGAAGGTTGTCCAGCCCGGGAATTGAACCCAGGCCCCTCTTGCTGTGAGGCGACAGTGCTAACCACTACACCACCGTGCAGCCCCTATAGAAACCTGAGATTAGACATAGATTAGACATAATTAGAGAAGGTGGTTAATTAGCGTATTTGGCAAATTGCTAAATTTGGATACTTAATTATCCGCTAAATATGCGCTGACAACATATTTCATTAATTATCATACAGTAGAATATCTGCTTAACTTAAGCATGATGAAACTTTATCTATTGTTATTTTGGGCACTCACAGAACTTGGTTAGGGTTCGAGAAAATGGTCTTGTTTGAAAAAGTCAAGTCAAGGATATTTGTTTATTTTTTAAATGTAAAACCACCATTTTTCCCTAACCTTGATGCAAGCGCTTTTGTTGACTAAACCTAACCACATGTAGAGATCAGGATGCAATTCCCCGTCTCCTGTGTCTTAAGAGCTGCGTTTTGTATGGCCATCCTCCATCCTGACCTTCTTCCCAGACTTACATGTGGTACAAAAGCATAGACCAGCAGGAGAATGACATGCTGGTGGCACACTAGATACAAACTCACAGCTTTCATAGTTATTATGGAAGCCAGGCACTAGAGCCTGATCTGCAAGCTTGGATTAGTAGTGTCAATTTTGCAAAACATAGATCAAGGGAAAACTCATTGCTCCCAAAAAACATGTTTTCCACATAAAAGCATAGATAATTGCTGTGGAGATTTGATACATAAATGCATAATGCTCAAGTTCTGTGTAAAGCAATACTCTGTGCTTTTTTCAGATGCAAATGGACATGCATCACGAGAGAGAAACTAACTAAAAATTTAAACACATCAGTTTTTTCTTCTGATTTCCATTTTCATTATCGAGCAAAGGGAATGCCGTTCTGGGTAACACCTCATTTTCACCCTCTCAATATTCCTCAACCTTCTTTCCACTAACAATGAAAGGAACCCTGTTGGTGGCCGCTCACTTAATATAGAAGGATGGAGATCTTAGAGAATGTTTCAATGTTGGGAGAATCTACGTCAGTATGCCAATCTCTCTCAACTTTTAATTATAGCATAGTGTAATGGTTGTAGAAAATTTGGCAATGGAAACTGGTTTATTTTCTGTGTCTAGCACATGATTGATATTTTTTAACATGTTTAATTTGTGGCTTACAAATTATTCTTACTAGCAAGAGCTAGACGGTTGAATCCAACAGACCAATATATCAGACAATTTTAGGGCTGGGCATAGGTACTTGATACCTTTTAAGGCAAGCATTATAGGATTTAATGACGAAGCCATTTACATGATTAGTATCAAATTAATTAGGGTATTGGAATCCGTAGTCTTACCACAAATAATTTAAGATACCCAGTCCTCGATGACTTATGCTGATATATCAGTATTGGCATTTATGTCATGCAATAAGTAACAACAAATGGCAAAAATATATTCAAGGATATATTTTCCTAGACATAGTTTGTCTACCACAGTTGCAATTGTAACATGCTCTGCTCAGTTTGTGTCTTGGTCACCATTCTTTAGTAACCAAATGTAATGGATCCTTATCCCAGATTATTGTTAATGTTATATGTTTAAGAAAATGAATATAAACTGATGTACTGTTGGTGGATTTTTTAAAACTCTCCAATATTAATATCAATTAATGAAATGTATCATGTTATTGTGAGCCCAATGCACATTAGGGAGTATTTAGTAATCTACTTTATGTATGTGCTTCCTCATAGTTCTGTCCTGTTTAGACAGTTCATTGATTTACATTATAATTTAAAATAACAAAAACATTAGTCAGGCTCAGCCAAAGAAACTAAGGTGCATCCTTAATTAAGGTGTAATAATCATACATGCCTATGTCTTGCTGCAGTCTTGGGGCCAGTTTTCACAGAGAATGTCATTGTAGATCTCAGTGGATTTAGACTTTTACAGCACAATGTGTTGCCATGGTATTCGTTCAAAAAAAGGCCTGTGATGCCCTCCAGAGCCTAGTTTAAAAGTTCCGTATGGGTTACCTGAACGTTTTGGATGAGGTGATTGGTCAATGAAAGATAATTAAACTCACTCTATGTATCAATACTCTGAAGATCATTGAAGAATATTGTGTCAAAATATTAGTTCTTGCCCCGGATAAAAAATTATTAAACACAGCAGTGGCCTTCAGTTTTCTCATGAACTCAACCACCCATAGACTGTGAGCTGCTAATACGAACACGTTATGGCCACACATGGTGGGAGATATTTCTCTGCGTATGCGTTGATTGAGCAGCTTTCATGGAATAAATTGGCCACCATGTTTGGATTCCTCATTCCTTGTTTAACACGTCTGCGGCTAACACCCTATTAGCAGCCTAACACTGAGCTGTGTTTTGTTTGTTTTTGAAACACTGGTAATGTTGTGCTGATTAATTTCTGCTGCTAACAGCACTGGCAAACGTCCTATGTTTGTGAAGGACTATACAGTTTGACGTTTTGTTTTATAGCCCTTGGTGCACATGATACCTGACTGAGACTTCACAGACTGTAATAAGGTGTTCCAAGGCCCTAAGGTCCTGACACTTAACAGTGTTAAAAAAAAGATCTGATATGGGAGATTCAGAGTATTATTCACTGTCTGCCAGCTGTCTATCATTTACATTTGATAACTACCAAACTTGCTGCCAGCTACTTGTAGGAAAATTTCAAGTACCATCATCTAAAATGTTCCTAACAATGCCAATGATGCCATCGTTGGTAGCTAATGAAACATATGACATTTCGCTGTTGTAGTTAAAAAATATAAAAAAAACGGTTTGCAGAATTATTAAATGTGTGTGCCCCCTATTAAGATACTCTGTGAACGATTAATCCAAAGCTATCAAACACATATACACATATCAAGTTGTTTAGTATGCTTCCCACCATGGAAAGAGTCCTCTTCAGTGTCGTTAATCAAAAAAAACCAAGAAATAAGCTTTGGCATCCTGCTTGCTTTGCATTAAATTAAACATCACCAAGCTCAGAAACTCATTTCATGGCACATTCCCACTTCTACTGGGTCAATATGGAACGTTTCTCTGTACTGCCGCTCACAGTCCTCCAGCTTTCTTACTATTTATCATCCATACTTGACCTCTCACTTTGCTCAAGAGGCCCAAAGCACACTGCACATTGGCCTTCTCATATAGAAACAGTGGATGGGCGAATCTGGAAGTTCGGTGTCGAAGTGAGAATCTGTCCGTCTGAATTGATATTATTACCTTTATGTGTTATCAAATCTGCTGTTGCAATAATATAATTAAGTGTCTTTATATGGTGATGATATATAACAGGTATGATTCTGTCAGCCTGTTGTTGAGTTTTTCTGGCCCAGAGTAGCTAAAAAAAGGCAACCCACCTAAAACTTTTACATGTTTAAACTCTTAGGGTAAAAACCACGAGAATTTTACCTAAATGTGTATACACTGCCATTGCTTTGCAGAAGCACAGATAAGAACATAGTGGGTATGATTATTCTCCCAGATCTTAAGTGATTGACAACTCTATTCCTGGAGGAAAGGACTATCCCATTATTGAGACACAGAAGCACTTTCATTGTTTGCACGTAGGTGTTGAAAAACAGAGCCCTTGGTGAGCTCTTTCAATAAGTGGTGCCAACCTCTGTGTCTGGAAATTGTCACTTAATACAAGTATGTTTTTATGGGTACATTAGCAGCATTTGTTTTATTCACTTGACCCATTCTCTGTCAACATTGGGAGAGCCACAAAACATGCATAAATGAAAATCATTTTTATTTTTTATTCACAGTAGATTGATTTCTCACACAGAAAAATGCCCTCACTAATGTTATTGAAGAAAAGGAACACATTAAATTGTTATAGCTCATCGCATGTCTGACAGCAGTTCATGAGTTGAATTGATTGAGCTCAGTCTCGCCTTCCATTGTGCGATTAAACAGAGGATATTACAGAAAGGCTGTTTTCCATCACAGAGAAGACACAGGGTCTCCTAAGCAGATGGAAATTTTAATTAACACAAAGCCACTGACTTTGTTAAAACACTAGGAAGCCTTATGGGAGCAATCACAAAGCAGTACTCTAATATGTTATTGATACTCCATTATACAATGTGTATTGCTTTCTTTGTTCTATTAAATCTGTGCAGTTTATAGCAAATAATTGTAGGTGTAATGCTTAAATGTTACATTGTTAGAGTGCATTTCAATCAGAGTTAACAGTAACACTAATCTTAAAATAATTTTTATCTCGTAAAGAAAGAGAAAAAATGAACCGGAATGGCTGGCCCGTTGCAATGATTTGGACACATTGTGCAGTCTGAGGAAGTAGTTCAGGTATGGCACAGGATGTGCTGACCCGGGGAATGAATGTTTCTCTCTGCAGTGTTAATGCTGGGAAATGGTGTATTCTAACAAGGTAACGCTTGCCAACTTGCAATGGTGTGTGTCATGACAACATGGACATAGAAAACTAAATGTGAAACACTACTTATGCCTTAGAGGGAGTTTTGCCTTCACAAATGGGAAGTCAACCTAGATGCATAAAGGGATTCTTCACTTGTCCTCATATGCACATACACATTTAAACCCAGAGATAAGACTGAGGACACTAAAATGTTCGGTTAAGATATAAGGTCTGGCAAATTGTAGCAACGGCGTGCTTGTTTACAAAGTCATGGAAAGATGTGACATTTTTCTCACAAACTGAGGAAAAGGCAAGTTCCCCTGAGTTAAAAATGTTTAAACTTGATTGACAAATTTGTGCTTTTTCAAGAATGAATCTACATCATAAACATAAAGAGACGAGAGGGAAATAATAGAAAGAACTGGACTTCCTACTGTGTTCTTGAGATGAGCTGCCACACAAGTAAACACACACACAAACACACATTCCCACACATGGTCGATGTGCACTTTGATAGCTAGCAAATAGCTAATGTCTTTACAGTTGGTATTTTAGCTGTTTGAGTAGCCTCTGTTTATTCACCCCAAAAAGTTGAGTTGTCACATCTGTGGCAAAAAAATAACAGCTCCATATGTGGTATAAGTCCTTTTTTTGTTTTTGCAAATGACATCATATATCATGATTTTAATGCTATAAGTTATGGTTACACTATTAAACCGAAAATTTTAATTCAGAAAACAGAAGGGCAAAGGGGCGCAATAAGAAAGCCAAGTAGGCTATATGCCTTCTCTTCTTAATGAAAAGGATAGGGTTAGGATTAAAGGATTAAGCCTGATCTAAAATCAGCAAAATAATAGCCAACAGCATCAAGGTCATAAACCAAAAAAATGGGCTGTCTGTATCCATGCTGTGAGGTTCAAATCTAATAAATAGATCAATTGAAAACGCACAACCAACAATGCTGTCCATGGCTTTAAAAGAACAGTGCTGTATGTTTTGGAACCATCTCATGGGGCTGGGCTCAAAAGCCGTTCAGGCTGTTGATTGCCATCACCTGTGGTCGGCTCGTCAGTAGAGCGAAAATGCAATATTGTGGTTTTTGTGATAGCCCTACTTCTAACAGGAACCATTTCTGTGTAGAGATGGTTATTTAAGACGGGGAGTCTAAAAAAACATTCACAACATTTACACTGAAGGGAATTAAATAGGATGTTTTGCTCCATAAAAAGGTGTTTTACCCCAAAAAATGGTTGTCCAAATGTAAATTAATCTTGATATACAGCAACCTTTTTTAAACATTAAAGATATTTTCAGCAAGTAAAAGTCCTTCACAGACAAGTTGTTCTAAGAAGATCCTTAATTTGACACATATTACTGACATTTTTCTTTTTTTGCATAATTGTTTTTCATAGTTAGTTTGTTTTTATGCACAGTAAAAGTCTTATTTTAAGCACCACAAATCTTTTCGTCTTCAGTGTTCTTTGACAGTTTGGCAGCATAATCATAATCTGCATGAGTTTTTTGTCAGCTTGATTTACCCCTTTCCAACTGGGATGGAAGTGGTTTCATGTAGTGATTATTTTCTTCTGACTTTCCACTTTTTTCTTTTTCTAGTCTCCTATATAAAGTATGTACACTGTATATCTAAACATAAAACAGATTTTACAATCTTGTTAAATAATCCCAAAACAGGCTTACCAAACCTGATCAAAAGTATTTGGAGTGTTTAAATATGTTTATGCCAATGCTTTCCTGTATACCCATGTCCAATCAACAATCACACAAAAAGTCTACAAATTATCAAGTATTACATTTGAGGTGCAGTGTAAAACCAGCCACACATTTAATGCTGTCTGTAGGTGTGTGGGGGGCATTCAAAAACAGCATGCATGCTCAATAAACCCTCAATGGCGCAATAAAGCTTAAAAACCCTTTGCTATTCATTTTAACGAGATAATACATGCAGTTTGAATGTAGGGTTTTGTCTCCTTCTGCAACAGAGCGCTTCCTGGACGGGAGCCCGAGCCTCTCATTCACAGATGCTGGGCATGTGCGAGCTGAACAGAGGGCTCCCAACACAGAGGTAAACTGAGGGCAATTGCTCAGTGTGAACACTGTAAAGTAACTCATCAGCAAAACAGCAGCCTGCCACCCCAGGACAGCAACCCGGTGTGCTCAGGTCACGCTTTTCAAGAAAATTACAATGGATGAGTGTGCAATCTGTGAAGAATCTGTGGAGCATAATTCTGTTCATCAACTTGAGTATCCCTGAGAACAAACTGGATCTGCCCTTGGGAGGGCAAGCTGTAAGCAGATAACTAACTGTCACTAACTCTGAATTATGTTAGGGACACACACAATTCTAAGATATGTTACATACAGGCAAAGCGCCTGCAGTTTTTACTGTAATAAACGGTGTTAAAGTGGCCCTATTGTGCTTTTCCACTTTTCCCCTCTTCTCTAGTGTGTTATATATATATGTGTACATGTAAAAGGTCTGTAGAATGTAAAACCTGAAGTCCACACCTAAAAGGAGTTACCCTCCGCCTTAGAATCACTGCTCCTGAGCTGCCTGAAACGGCTCCATTGAATTCTCTCCTTCACTTACGTAACTTTATGAGGTCACAATGTTACGGAAGTGACGTAAAACTCCTTCCAGCTAATTTGTCCCGCCCTCAAACAACAAAAGAGAGAGACGGAGCTGAAGCTCCGGAGGAAGAGTTTATGGAAATGTGAAACGTTGACCAATCCCAACAGAGTGGGCTAGCTGACCAATCAGAGCAGACTTTGCTTTCTGGAGGGAGGAGCCAGCGCTACAATGGAGCGTTTCAGAGAGAGGGTGAGAAGAGGTGCTGCAGGACAGCCAGGATGAGAAAATCAAGGAGGATTATGAGCATTAACGTATGTAAACATGTTGTAACTGTAACTTGAGATAAAAAAAATGCACCCGGATAATAGCATAATAGGGCCTGTTTAAATTTTTATTTATAAGTGTAGTTTTTAGACTAATGTCAGTTTGTACTGCACTGGGTTGATGTTTACACAAAAACATCACTTATGGGCACTGAAAAACGAAGGTTAGTGTCTTTATCTTCTTTAGTATGATGCATTTCCAATGGAAATGTAGGATGTGGGGAAGGTATGGAGGCATTTAAATCACGTATTTAGCTGGACCTCTTGAGAAACAGAGCTAAAAAAAAATGTTTCAACATATTTGGCTTACAACAAGAGATAACTTAACAATTATCAAAGGGACACAAAATCTTGATTTTTTTTTTGTCCTGTTTAATGTGTGTGTGAAAATGAACCATTTTAAATTTAGTTTCCTGAAACAGACAGTAACAACCTGGTCAAAAATGCATCAGTACATGGTTTTATAAAGTACCCCCAGGCAGTGTGTTTTTTTTGTGTCTAAATGCAGTGCAATAGAGTTAGTTCCCATACAAGGATAGACTTATTTTTTCAGTCACAATACTGGGAGTATCTACTTTCTTCTACAGTGCTGTAGTAGTCAACAATATTCTCTTTTCAGGGTGCTCTAGATGAGAACATTTGAGGGGTAATGGCTACGCTGTTGTAGTCTGACAGAGAGTGATTAATCCACCCTTTGTTGTTTTGTATTCTCTAAAAAACTAATCTTGATGGTGGGATTCACATGACATCCCAATGGGTCGTGTCAGCTTCAGTAGGAACACTTTGCTTCAAGGCTCACAGGCTTATGTAGTTAAGGACATAATAAGACAGACACACAAGTCACACATATACATGATTAACATCCAGAGAACGTTTCTAGTTGACCCCTAACACATCTAAAATATCACAGCCTGTCGGTCTCATGGCCTAAGAGCCACAACATAATTTGCATTTCAAACAAACCGGAAAACTTTTGAAACTGTTGCGACTTGAACTCTGGACAAGTTTTTCAGTCTCTAAAGCAGCTTGCCAACTTTTACCATGGGAGCGCAGCCTATGGGGCTGTGATGAGAGGCTCACAGTGCTCACAGGGCCTGTGCCTCTTGCAGAGAGAACACATTTCTCTTAACAGCTTGGCTGAAATTGGACCACCAGATGGCATCTCTGCATCTCTCCCGACACTTGATTAAGATCCGATGCCTGTGGTCTATCCTCTCCAGATTCAGGGCTCTCATGTGGAGTGGAATCAATATTTGATTTCCTCTTTTAAGTTGTGTCCACTTGAATATTTTTTTCCCCCCTATTAAGACCCCTTAGGCAGACACAGATATGTATATGATACTGAAATGTGCTGCTTGAGTGACAGTATACTTATATACTTTATAAACAGGTGTGATTGAAGTCAAAATTATACCATTACAACTCAAGGGATTTGGATGGAAATTACTTGGGAAATGTGTCTACTAAGCATACAGTATATCTTAGTCTTCCATGTGATGGGTGGGGCTGTCTCCGACAATACTGGGGTTATTAGAAAAAAATAAGGGAATTATGCTTTTTCAAGTCTTGGCCTGAATGGTGGTTGACAAAAAATACATGAATTTACACTTGAGGCACATTCAAAATGTAAACTTGCCAAAAATGTTCTGCTTGTAATTTATAGTAGTTCCTTTTAAATGATAATAATTAAGTAGTTATAAGTGCCCTTCGGTTTAGGTAAAAATATTTTAATAAGCATATTGAAAACAGTTTGTTTATTTTATATTTGTGTTCAGGGTGTTTTCTGTGCAACAGTCCAGCCTTTAAAAGAAGTGTACTTGTTAATTTTATAGCAACACCATACTCAATTTCAGTTATAGGTGATAATGATAAACCCATGTTCAATATGTAAAAAATGTTAATAAGAAGGAATCTAGTAAAAAAATCCTAAAACCTAAATAAAATGATCAATTTAACAAAATGTTAGAATGCGAAACAAATTAGTGTTGACTATCATGTTTTCAATTTAAGTTCAGTTTTACTGTCAATGTGACAAAGTAAAAGTGTTCTTTAAAAAATACAAAAGGGAGAACATTTAAAAATAGTCAGTCATGACCATACAGTGTTATATGATAATCATCAATCACTTAAAAATATGTTCTTTCCATTTTTTCACCATAGTATAGCATATTTCAATCACAATCTTCTACTATTAGTCATTGCCGTGTTTTTTCCCCATCTTGCAATGACCTTTACTTATTGATCCCAAGATTTCAGATGCTTAATAATTATGTTCACCTTTTCAACATCCAGCTTCATGGATGTGTGGGAGGTGAAATACCAATCTGTAATGATACCCGTTGAAGCATATGACCGGAATGTCAGCTCTGGGACTAAGAGCTATTGGAGCACTATGTGTTGACAGATTTCAGTGTTGAAAGCTAAGAGGGCCAAAATAACTAATGCTGGTCAGACACTGTCATGCAAGTGCTTGACCCTCAGTGTCAAACACAGCATTACTAATTAAACACTGTAGCCAAGTAAGCCAGTTCCAAAATGTCAGCCAGCAGATAATCATCAGTCAACAAACATTCATTTGTGCAGGGAAATAAGTAGACTGAACTTCAATCATGAACTTTAGCAAGAATGCCTGCAATAGTCACAGGGGGCGGCTGTGGCGTAGTGGAGAGCAAGGTAGTTCTCCATTCAGAGGATCAGTGGTTCGATACCCGGCTTCGGCAGTCGATGTGTCCTTGGGCAAGACACTTAACCCCAAGTTGCTGCTGAAGGCTTGCCTTCGGGAGTGACTGGATGTTGCATGAATGTTAGTTAGAGTCTGATGCATGGTAGCCTGTCATCAGTGTGTGAATGGGTGAATGATATGTAATATACTACTGATTGTAAGTCGCTTTGGATAAAAGCGTCTGCTAAATGACTGTAATGTAATGTAGTCAGTTTTTGGACAAAGAAAACATGGGAAAAAAATAGGAGGTACATGTCTAACGTCCTGTAAGATTATGGTCATATAATACCTTATAAGTAAGGTATTGCTCTCAATGATGAACCCACAAAAAATTCTCAAACTCTGAAGCTTTTTAGTTGCAGTGTGTTGATTTATAGTCATCAAATGTTCTGTATGGTTCAAAATACATCACTCTCACCAACAGGTGTAGATAAACCCAATGTTCGCTATCTGCCCTTCTCCATACAGCAGAGGGAGAAGTTGGCAATTGACTGGAAAGAAAGTTGATCATTAGCAGCTTTTTCTCAGGAGTTGGTGGAGATGACACAAAGTGGATTAATAACAAGACTGCTGACTAGTGCAAATTTAGCTCCTTTTCTGCAGGATATGTGAATAAAGCTGTTTGCTTACATGCCAAAATAACTTTGTAATTTTAGCAGCCTGTTCTGGAGTTTTTCTGCCTCCATATGGCAAAACAAAAATCAGTAATGGCGCTTTAAGATCAATTCCGCTTGTGCACAATTGTTGTCTCACTTAGTTTATCTCATTGACTGCTGAGCTTGTCCATATTATTATGCAGGGATTTACTGTTAATCTACAATACTTTTGGTGCTGTTTAGTGCTTCATGCATCTCCGACTTGGACATACTGGCTTGATATCAAGGGACATGTTAACAGACAGCAGTCTTCCAGCAGCGTTCCAGTATTGCTGAGGGCCTCTTCTGCTAATCTGACTGTGTGCTTGTGAGTGACTGGAGGTCAGAGCACATTATTGACTGGTCCTTGGATGTAATAGTGGAGAGTGATGGGATCAAGGAAATGAGCACTTGTTGTGACTCCCACCTCCATGAGAGCTTCAGTAAATAGAGCGTTGTGAAAAACCCACTTCTCTCTTTTTCTGTCATTTCTTGAAGGCCAAATATTTGTGATGGCTGGTACCCTAGATAGGGGTCAACACATTTTGTAGGTAGGTCAGTGGAGCTGTTGTGTAGTCCACTCGCCTGTGAAGACATATTTTGAACTGGCGGATATCCTAGGACAGAGCAATTACAAATATGTCTGGTGATTTTTGTATTTTTAGCCATGTGACAAGTCGTGCCACCAAATATAGAGCACACACTTGTGCACAAGCCTTTTCCCTTTCTGCTTGAGTGAAATCAAACAGATGTGTCAAACTGTAGTCGCCACCCCTCCACATGTGCAACTGCTAATCAGAGGAAAAGATCTCTGTTAAAATGAAATCTTGTGTAAAACTATCATCAAATCTAGAGTTGAAATTTACTTTTAGAATAGTTAATTATGCAGCAATTTATTATAAACTCAAGTCAATGCATTATCCACCAGAAAGTGAATAGTTTGAGCAACATGCACAGTAAAAGGCAGGGAAACACAAGTTAGCTCACAAATTGCAAGTATAACGAGAAAGATTTACAAAAGGAAACCCTCATGCTCACAAGAGAACATACAAACCCCACGAAGAAAAAACTAAGGCCAAGATTCCTACTTTATTGTTAGTGCCAATGCTTACCACGGAGTCCACGTGTTACCCCATTAAGGAGACTCTCCTCTCAACAAGAACAACAGTATCAATCCTTTGGACAAAAACAATATACAACGATTATGACAGGAGCAATAGAGGATGGGGTAACAGCTGTTCTTTTTTAATTTCCAAGCAACATTCCACACTTATTTTAAAGCAACCACGATCGCCTCATAACATTAACCACATGTTTATTATTGTAATCATCCCCCACCCCCCACCCTAAGCGAACCTTCTGAAACTGTGGTGAAGACCCCAGTGCAGTACATTTAAGGAGTTTTATACTCTTTGCAAAAACAAAATTACACTATAGCCAACAAGGCTATCTAACTAAGCAAATCTAGGGGCGTCGATGGTGATTCAGGATTCAGCAGATTCGGTTCAATGATTAAACTAGAAAGTTATTGGCTGAAAGTTCATGTTGGTGGAAGCCTTCCAACTGCTGTGAACAGGGGAGAAGGTGAGAAGGTGAGATCTCAACCTGCTGCCAGCAGCAGGATCAGCACCTTGGAGAGTGCAGTGGCACAAATAACTGACAAACTCAAATGGCCATGTTTCTCTAAACTTGAAAAAGTGTTGTTCGTTTTTTTACCAAACCATTACCAAGTCATTTTTGTCCCTAAACCTAAGTAAACCTTAACCATGGTGTTGAAACAGATCATCAATAAATTGGAACAGTTTTATAAGGCTCAGACAAATGATGTCTTACTGCCTATTGAGGCATCAGATCAGAAATCACTTTTTCACTATTTGTTGTTTTAGAGGCAATGGATACACAACATATTTGGTTGTTTAATCTAAGCACATTTAGGCTCTCTTTTGCTAATGCACAACTAGTTTCATTCTGACGCATTACAGGTAATTATGCCTTAGTAATATCCTTCTCAAATTGTTCTGTAGAATAGTCGTACTTTGCCTCAGGAGATATATTGATTTAAGGGATGTTATTGTTTGTATTGTAAGGCGTTTCAACATCCTTTACAGCTGCGTCAATCTCATCCCGGGCAGTTGTCGCTTTTGTTTGTAATGGAGTCTGGCTCTGGAAGATGACCTACCCATTGTTAAAACTAATGCCACAAAGCTCTGATTGGCTAAGTGGTTTTTCCAACTGAGGGGACAACACCAGAACCTTTTGACCTGAAAATATCTAAGATGTATGGTGGCATTTCAGAGGTCTCAAACCAAGCTAGAGACACAAGTCAAAGGCTATGTGTTCACACAACGACAAGTCAATTCAATTTGAACTTGGGCAATGCAGTGCAATTCAAAGATGGGTATTCTGGTGGTGACCTGTGATCTAAAATACATTCTGTCTGATTTCTAGGGGAATGGTTGTATTTTTTGTATTTGTATGTGGAAATTAAACATATACAACATGTGGTGCAGCAGTAGGATGGTGAGACAGGGTTTCACTTAGGAGACGTAGCACACATATTCTACATTTCATTTTGATCTGTACATATATCTCACAGTGCTGCTCATGTTGGGGGAGGATTACATTTCATGTGGATTTATGTTGAGTCTCAGAAGGGTTGGTGCATTTACTTACTAGCACCACAATATTACACCTACTGTGCAACATGACTGCATCACCAATGCATACAAGCAATTTGAGAAATGTTTAAGGCGGATCATTCAGGTTCCTATTGAGTTATAATCTGATAACCTAAATGATCAAATTTGGATAATTGGAACAGTGCAGTGATTCTTAAACTTGTTTGAGGTCACACAATAAGGAAAGGGGGGGAGGGGCTCTCATGATGCCTCAGGGTGCTGAGCAGAATCCACGGTTTAGCATGTCTCTTGAAAAAAGCTTGAGGAAAGGCTTATTTAGGCATACTGACAGAGAGTGGAGTAGGAGGCAGAGGATAAAGAAGCTAATCTTGTCAGCCTAAAGACTGCTCCTCTTTTTGAATAACACTGCAGTTTAGTATTCTTTGTCCTGGCATTTAAATGGAAATATTATGAGACTTGGGCCTGTTGAGGAACATTTCACAGCTGTCTCTGCCCTGAGAGAAAGCAGACAATTTGGCATTAAGGATTCTGCAAATGTGCTGCATGTGTTTATCTGTTCTAATGACCTTAAGAGTATGGATATTACCAGCATACTAATCACCTGTGTGTGTGTGTGTGTGTGTGTGTGTGTGTGTGTGTGTGTGTGTGTGTGTGTGTGTGTGTGTGTGTGTGTGTGTGTGTGTGTGTGTGTGTGTGTGTGTGTGTGTGTGTGTGTGTGTGTGTGTGTGTGTGTGTGTGTGTGCTGTTCTGCTGTCTTGCATTCCAATAGCGACTCTGGAACGACATACATGAAAGCATTATCATTTTTTTGTTTGTTTTTTCTCACTTACCACCTTTAATAAGACTTGGTATAGGCGACTAGAAATGTGTGAGGAAGTGCCACAGTGACCCAGGTAATAAAAATCAATGAGCTGCACCTCCTGCCATCATGGGGGAGAGGGTAAATTTAGGTTGATCTGCAGGGATTAAAACGTCATGTGAGCGCTTTCAAGCCACATCTTGAAGGTAACAAAAATATCTCTCATACACAGTATAAGGCAATTTAAAAACCTATAGACTTTATTGCTGACGCTTTATATGTTTTTAAGTTGAAAGACATTCTCTGAATCTTCTTCAAGACAACAATTTTCAGTACTGTGGCGGTATTGCTTCAGTCTTTAGTTTACACTGTTAGAAGCAACATGTTGCCTAAAACAACCTTAAACCCTAACCACAATTGAGTTTGACATGGAAGTAATTGGATTGCAAAATTGTAAAAAAATTAGCCAGTTATTTCAAGAACTTATGCCATTATCGTTACTAAATAGTCACAATTTAGACACATTTGTTAAATGTATGTAGTTCAATATATTCTTTCTCTCCTCAGCATTTTGCAGCATCACCTAATGCAGGTGTAACTGCTCTAACTGCTACTATATAACAACAGCTACAAACAAAAAGTGGCCAACCACACAAAGAGAAACCACAGATCCATAAAAAAAAAGAAATCACTCTAAAAGCAGTAGCAACGGAATATTTATTAACCTCAAAGGTGTGTGCAGTAGCTATTGATACATGGGTTCATTTTAAGACACTGCAACATACCCTTTTGCCGAGCATGTATTATTCATAGATTTTAGCAGCACAATAAGCAGTTTGTAGATTTCGGGCTGCCAATCATTGGCATTCTTTAAGTGGTCTGGCTGCTCATTGAGTGGGAGATACATGAGGGTGGGGTGCTCCATCACTCTTCTCCTCTTCCACTAAAAGGCTCTGACATATCTCCCTGGAGGCCTACAGCCAGCCTGGTGCTCTCTGTACACAACTTAATGGCTCCTGTCACTGCACAACTCATCCATGATAGCCTGCTCAGCAGCAACCCAATTACCAGTTTTTTGAGACAGTTTTGATATACACGTTACATTTTAGCAGAATTACACAAGGAATGACACTGTTTTCTTGGTTGTTGTGTGTTCAAAGCACAGATGCAAAATATAACCCCATACGTCTACATAGGTAATTCACCATATACTTTACAAACACTGTCTTCCTTGAAATTCTCGGTATATTTATTTGTCTTAACAAATACGTTTTGAGTGACGTGCAATATTCCCTCATTTGCTTAATCTTTTTATTATCAGCTATCCAATTAACGTATAACATGCATTTATTGTTGTACATTAGTTTATAAGCGAAATATCTAAGAGATAGCAATAACAGAAGTGGCTTCTCTGTCATTGTTGTGTTGCAGGTGGCCTCTTAAATGGGAGAAATTCCAGGCTTTACAACCAAAAGAAGACACTCTAAGTCACAGAGTGGTCTGAATTCAGAGCAGTTTGCTGCCAAACTATCTGTATGCTGTACCCTCAAATAGCTGTCTTGGGGACTGTTCTGCACTAAATCAATATCCAGTTAATTTCAGGACACTCTGGTCCTTCAGCAGTGGCTCATACATACAAGCATCCTCTGTGGAGTAAAACTGTCGATGAGCAGAACACCTGCTGAAACCCTGTGAACAGATCAGGAACCTTGACAAACCTGATGATGCTTTGTACATCAATGACCAGGGTTTAGTCCATCTTCTATTATTAGCAATGTCTTTGCTGACCAATTGATTATTTGACATGGAACATACCGGAATCATTTCAGTTTACAGCAAGTTCCTGTATTAGTCTTTTGCATCCATAGTACATTGTCTGTGTGAGTGTAATCCTCTGTAGTGAGATGTATTGTAAACTACATTTTGCACAGACTGAGATCAAATCTTGATTTCATCTTCCAGAAGTCATATATTTACCTCCTGTAAAGTAGAAAAATATACTTTTTCTACTTTGCAGTAGTAAAATTTGAAAAAGTATTTATATATATAACATTTTTAAAGTCACACAAAAGACCAAAAAGGCTAGAAGACTTACTTTATAAAAACAACCTATTGTGCTTCATTCAAACCCAATGCAAGTGCAACATCTTTCATTATTTGAATCAATATGTGCATCTTTATACCAGGCCATTTGCAATGAATAGATCCAACTATTAAAAAGGACTCTTCTGAAAGGGAGCACTCAAGCAATTACATTTCCTTCACCATAATTAATCAGTGGAATCCATTATTTCTGTCTTCACTGTGATTCCCAGCGACATAGTCATAATTGCTTTCCATAAGCTAGAGGAGCATAGGTGTTTCTGAAGGTTTTAAATGCTCTCTTTGGTCTTACAGGGCAACTCAGCCCAACAAAGGCTCATTGTTGTCAAAATATAAAGCTTGTAATCTTTTGAAATAATGTTTATTTGAGTTGCATCTTTATAGTCAAAGCAGTTAAAAGTCTGTAAACATGCAGTATAGAACGACAACATTATTTGACATTACTTGTTAAAATGTTGTTTAGTCTCAACAAAACAATTATGCCCAATATTAGAGTGAAATGGGAGAGACACAGATTGTTGCAACGCAATGAGAATAATGACACAGCATTTTGACATCATTCTTTCCTTGCAACTAAATTCCTCTCATATTGAATAAAAAAAAAAGTATTGATTGTGTTCTGAGGCTCCAATAAGGACAAATTCAAGGATGTCTTTTCATTTCTGAGTAAAAACACTTTTTACTTTTAGACAAAATATTGAATAAGTTAATTTGAACCAGACTTACAATATTCACAAATGTTGACTTTCATCATCATGAAACTTTACTTATTTAATATTTAGATGGGATTATAAATTAAATTAAATACATGTTTTTTAATCCATTCATCATATATCAATAACATGTCAATAAAAGACATGCAAAAGAACTACAACAACAATGCATAAAAAAAGATCATCATAGCTTATTTATGGGTACTTAAATTAATAGTAGAGCATGTTCAATTCACTATTTGTTTTTGTGTTATTTCTGAATCCTATAGACAGAGTGGTTGTACACATTCTTAAAATGTGACAATAACAGATTATGTTTGCTGATATTGATATCATTCAATATTTGTTGATTTCTTTCATCTTACAAGAAAATACTGCAATACCGGAGTGACTTTCTATTGGAAAAATATTTTTCCTGATTGATAATCCTTGAACTAAATGCATGGTGCGACAGAGGCTAATGGGGTGAAGCAGGAAAAGAAGCAGGGTGGGGGAAAAAGAGCAATAGAAAATGATGAATCTAGCCCAGCTGTTTGCCGAGGCAGGAGGTTTCTGGAACTATTGCTGATATGAAGTCGACTTGGATGTCATCCATGAGAGCTTAGTGTTATTTATGACAACAGCAGGAATCACTCACTCATCATCAGGTGGAGAAGAGTCTTCATGAGGCAACGGTAGAATTAATTGAAGGCAAAGAGTTCAGGGGATTTAGGTGGTTGGAGCCAACTCCATTAATTACACTTGTATTGTCTAATACCACATCCACTTTAGCAGTGTGTGTCTCTGATGGTGTTTTGATATTAAACTCATATTCCTAGTGTGTGAATGTGTAGGTGCACATACAGGTATAGGCAGATAACAAATCATCTGTGCAGTTATATTTTCAATGAAAAATGTCCTGTGTTTGGCTTTTTTTTTATTAAGATAATCATATTGTTTGTTTCATACACTTTGACTTTGATGCCGTGTCACATACTACGCACTGAACTCCAGCAAAATAAATGTTTCTTATTTGGAAAAACTATAAAGTCTCTTTATGGTGAGGCAAAAAAACATTTAGACTTTATTGCCATTAATTGAACTAATTGATTATGGTTCATAACCCTCAATTCACCATGTTTTAACTTTTAAGTTAAGGGTAAGCAGGTGCAATATTGAGAAGAAAGAAATGATAATGATAATGTGTTTTTAATGCAGTGATGCATTTACATTAATGCATCAGGAAGGACAGGAAAGATGTTTACTTATATTTACATACTTGCACTCAGTTGCCAGTTTATTATCTTAGTCCTGCATTATATCATACCATAATGAAGGTAGTTTGTGCTGCTTTTGAACTGTATTGCATTATACAGAGAGGTGTTTCTGTTATTTAGCCTACACTCTTTCATATAAATGGGGAGGATGAAATATTAGAAACGCCTGTAAGTACGTATACCAGAAAACAATTCAGCAGCACCACAAACTGCAGCCTCCATATTGATCATGAAGTTGAATAAGTGGAAAAAAAACATGAAACATGAAAAAACTGAACATTGAAAACGTAGAAGGTAGGTTAGCCCTGTACCTAATAAACTGACTACTGAGCGTTGGATGCCTCTAACTTTGTGTGAGCATTTATAAACATAAAATAACATCTACATGTCCCTGTAAGGCAGGACTTTTACTTGATGAAGTGATTTAGTGTTAATATACGATTCTCATGATATGATCCGTAAATGAATCACCAACACATCTTTGTAACTTAACAGCCACATAAACGTGCTTCGCCATACAACGTCTTAAAGATCGGTTAATAACATCTGCATAGGAGCTGACAGTATCTACCGGCACAGCCAGCCTGTCAGGTGGTGTTTAATGTTCCTATTAGTCAAGTCATTGTACATCTTTATGAGAAGGGCTTGTGTTGCAGGGAACAGTTCATCTCCAAATAAAAAAAAAATCATTAACTACTCACTGCACGTCTGTGAGTAGACAGCACTTCTTACAGTTTCATCACAGTTTTCCTGCCAGAGCTTCCAGACTTCCTCCTGGATTTATTCAGTAATGAGCACTGAGTATTAACTGATCCACAGTCATAAAGTTATTGCCCATTGAGAACACCTGAAAATCAACCAAATAACAGGTCTACTTCGAAACAAAATGAGTCACAAGAATGTATACGAACATACAACCAAAAGAAGCCAATGTTTGGATCACTGCGGTTTTAAGTAACTCTGTCAGACGGTGTAAAAGAGTAATAGCCCTTAAATGTTAAGCTTGCTTTCTTCTGCCTAGCCAACTCTGCTTTAATTTATACTCAGTTATGCTTTCAGATTTTAGAGATGACAGTATAGCAGATGTTTTTTAATAAATTATTTTCTCTACTTTTCTCTCTCTTCATCTCTTTATGCATCTTCTTCATTGTGCTGTTGAATGTACGATGTAGATTCATTACAGACTTATGTTTAGTCACTTGCAAGCTCGATTAAAATACCATAACTAAAGCAGCTATGACAGGTCATGATGTACCGGAGTTACAGAGGAGTTTCTGGTGACATTAGCTTGCGTCATCACATTTGTGGATATTGTGTGCTATCCATTAGTCCTACAGAGGAACAGTTTTGCAGTATGTAAACTTAAAACCTGAGATCATTTCTTCATTGTGTCATGTTTTTAGAACGGCCAATACATGAGCATGGTCCATGTAAGACCTTAGTTTTGTGAAACGAGTCAAATGCTCAATCCTCCCGCTGTTAGAAATAAAAGCATTAGAACAATTTATTTCTATTTGCAGCACTGTTTGTTAATGTTCGTCTTGGCCCAAAGTAGACTAGATGGTGTCTGCTGATAACTGTGGTGACATACAAAACATTAAGCACCAAAGAAATTGGATTAGCTTGGCAAGTGAAATATGCTTCCTGTTGATGGTCCTGCAGATTTATGAGTCTGATGTCCTCTGTTAAGGTCCTGTAACACGATCCTGAGTAATACAAATACACGTGGGTCTATTCCCAGCAAGCTTTGTCTTATTTTGAACCATTAGTTTTTTCTTTGGAAAGTAGGCTCTGCCTTTTGATATTTTTACTGCTGAGGGAGGTAATTATTTTGGCAGAGACAGGGTGCATCTAATCCCCAGTTTTCTCACACAAGAATGCATTGCAGCAGTGGTGAATGAAGGTTTGTTGTTAGTATTTTTAGCAGCATTTTTAGTAGAAACAAAAAATGCATACACATAGCATTTTTTTTTTTTTATCTATCAAGTGATTTTATTGTAGTAGATCTGCTTTTGGAGTTTTATAATACCTACGGAATTTTCTGGCAATGCTGTAAAGCTTTCATCTATCCTTTTTAGGTTATTTTAAGTGCTTACAGCAGCAACCACAGAATTAACAGCCACAACTTAATCTTGTCCTTAAGCTTTGCTTCTTCAGCAGAAGTGCCTTATATTAGCCAATGAAGATTCCCTGAAAGCCAAACTTCTCTGTTGACCCATAATAATACTCCTTTAACTATAATTCCCTGAGAGCAGGCAATTTATTATGCTCCTTGTTGTACTTTTGCTGTTACTCCTCCAAAGTAGACAATCAAGCCTTATGTAGCTGCAAACTCAATTACCTCTTGTGTGTGTGTCGCTGTGAAAGGTCGGGGTGTTCAAACAGTATAACACAGCAGGCTGTGTAGCCCCCATAGCTGTTTTTTGGAGGAATTATTGTTGTTGCTGCTGAATGCTTTAAAAAACTGACTCATTGTTTTGAAAGTGGAAATATTTTCACAAGGCTGTTCTTATTTTTTATTCATTTTTTGCAAGGCAATCAGAATTTTTTGACATTTTACAAACAGACCAGCATTTTGTTCTCATGTCTGCAATGAAAGACAGGATATTTTATATTTTTCATCAAGACATTTAGCTTCTATCTGTAATTCAGAAAGAAACAATTTCAATCGTAATTTGTTAAAAAACGTGTTACCATGTGAGGCTACAATGCATTCTTATCGCATGTTGTTCAATCAATTCTGCTGACAGCCAATCTTTAACTGCCCAAGCATCTTTAAGTGCTCAAAGTGATGCATTTGAACTTCAAGGCAGGGTCCTTGCTTCCTCTGTTGCATCTTTAAAGGTCAGCGTAATCTCTGGAGTTCTGGAGCAGATCTGATGCATACATTTCTTTCATTCTAAGCTTCACAGAGTAGGAAAGGCCAACCTTGTCATTGGAAAGGAGATACAAGAATGAACCCTTTCAGGTGATACTAAATAAAGAACTGGAGATGGGTCAGGGACTGAAACTTAATCCTCTACTGGTTCAGTCCCCGATGGACAAGAGCTGTCACAATCTTGGGTTTATTTGCTTTTGTGACTCTTCTCTTTTGGTAATATCTTGCATTCTTTCAAATAGCTGTAAGGGGGCAACTCCTCTGATTTCAAAAATAATTCAGATTGTATAGAAGCCTTTGGGCCCGGCAATCGGAGTGTAATGTTTTATATAAATTAAGTATTCATAAGAAGTTTCAGGTGAGGGCCAAGACAGATTTAAGAGGAAGGTTAAGTTATTTATTTCAAGGAATGAAAGGAGAGGCGAGACAGACAACCCTGACAGGAGGATGCTCCCAAGAATTTTCTTCATAGAATGGTTGGGGACAGGGTGACAGTGTCTAAAAGACTAAAAGGAAATGAGTGTGTAGTCTGACTGGGGGAATAAAAGATGAGCTGAAGTTAAAAAAAGCCCTACTTGTGTCATGATAATGACAGCTTCAACATTTCACCACAGCTGTCATCATCAGTATTTCATTTTCTGTAGCGAAATGCTTTCTTAAAAAAAAATTTTTAGACAAAGAAAAATGATCCCTAGAAATGAAGGAAAACAGAAATTCTGCACTACTATGAAATATAGTGATGCAAGTTAAATAATAGCCTTTGCAGTACAGTGGCAATAACCCCTAAACGGTATACATTTAACATTTTAAGAGGGAAATCCACCCAGATGGTGTAAGAAGTTCCAGCTGAGACGCAATTTTTTACAAATTCAGATTTAACAGTGAATTATTAAAGCAATCTGAAATCTTGGCAAATGAAGGAGGAGATTCTGAAGCAGATGCCTACAGACAGAGCAGAGGGACAATCACAGCATCACGTCCATCCAAACTTCACTTCTTACCCAACTATTTCAACCTCAATGTCTAGACGTCTTCACGAGTGAACAACTAAATCAAATACTGATACAAAAGCTTTAGGTTTGCTGCTCTGTGTTTCAGTAACCACTGACTGTCACGCACATATTTAAACAAGACAAGTCTGCAGCCATCCTAGCAGCTCTATGAGGCTGTACAGAGTTTTTGGGGGTAACTTTAGCATGCTAACATGCTCACAACGACAATGCTAACCATTTAACTTTTTAGCATTCTTACATATGCCAAACAGCACTAAACACAAATCACAGCTATGGCTGATGGGAATGTCATTGGTTTTGAAGGTAATATGTAAAAAAACCAAAGCAATGGACATGAGCTAGATGGACATGAGGGATCACCAGAGTTGTGTCCATATATCACAAGGAGGGCAAAGAACGTCTGTTCATATTGAAATATAATTTTATATTTGTTGATATATTTCACCTGAAAAAGGTCAACTCATGGGGAGCACTAACAGAAAAGTTGGGGGATTACCAAAGTCAGAAGGATTTATGTTTTTACAAAAAAAAATGTATTTAATCAGCAAATAAACAAACAGTTGGGTTGACTCCTAAAAAAATACAACTGATTGTGTAATTTACTGCTGCCTTAGGAAATCAGATGTTGATTACCCAAATTTAGAAGCACAAAATAGATACCGTAAGAGCAGCACCACAAACATGTCATTTGAAGTTCCAAAAACTGGCGAGTAAGGCCACTCAAAGATGATGGTATTGTTAAAGATGTTGTGTATTGCACCAAATTCTGAGAAATGTGGATATAAAAAGTAGATACGGTAGCAAGCACAAACCCTTATGTGTTGTCACAGGCAACCAGGTAAAGGGAGATGGAGAACGGAGAAATATGAAAGTCTGGATTTGGTTCAGTCTTAAATCCCCAGGAAATTTGACCAGAGATCACTGGCATTCTGGAGAACAAATCAAAAGCAAAAGCATCAGCTGAAACTGACGCAGTCTTGTCGTGAAATGTTTGAACAGCATTCCATAAGTAAAGATATTACCAGAGGTTGTCTCATATCTTTCCAAACATAACCCTCACACTATCAGATTCTGCTTTTGCCCACCTTGTTGCTTCAACTAAGAGAAGTCTCATAACCCTCAGGCGCGTTGAAACCTGCTTATGCAGAGCATCCCAAAAGACACTTCCACACCTGAGTCATTAATTTCCATGGAGATATGGTTTACCAAGTTATCACTTCATTCTGCGATTCTGACTTTGATCAGTGTCACCCCCAAGCGTATCATTAATGTGCGGAATCTCGTGTACGTAAATCAGAGTCATCATATTCGTCACCTCAAGTGTTGAAGTGATGAATATGAATTGCATCTGGAAGGAGGCTGTGCATCTTCTCCTGCCCTCCAGGACAGAGTGGGTTGGGCATAAAATAAATGTAGCTAGTCTTTCCTGACTTAACTCATGGTCTCAATAAAGCCCAAAGTGTGTAAACTGCAGCTTAAATACTTGGCTCCCTGGACCATATCTCAACCTGACACATTCCCCTTTATTCATTATAAAAGCCATAAATAAATATACGGACAGAAAATCATTTTGTGATGAATAACTGCAGGGAAGCTGTGTCGCAGCTATGTACATTTACGCCGCATAAAAATACAACCCAGCTGAGTCCATAAAACCTGCCATTTTAGTGTAGATTAATTTATCTTTGTGACAAGTTAACAGGAACAAATGGCTTTGTTCATGTGTACTTGTAGTTGGTACACACGCAGCTAAAAACGGCAATGCTGCAGCTGAATACTTGCATAAAATTATGCCAGAAGAACAAAATACCAATAGATGTAGTTCTTATTTTCATGCCACAAAATAGATACTTTTAAGTCTCAAAGGCCAAACGAGCACTGGCATTTATCAGCATAGTGCTGATGGTCAATGACATATAAAACAAAGTGGATCAATATAAGTTTAGTGTTGGCCTAGACTTATTTAAACCTGGATTTAATGGGTTTTTTTGCCACTTGGAGGCGACAGAAACAAGCTTTCAACACAGATAATCATCACACATTATGTAGCCTAATTAAACGTTTGATTATTTTTCCAAACAGACACAGAGAAAACATTTTTTAGCCTTTTTTTTGTTGAGAAAACAGGAAAGTTGTTCCATAAAATAAAAAGAATGAGCTGAAAGATGATATAAAGGTTCACCGAATAGCAGAGGCGGGTTTGTCACTAAAACACCTTTTACACAGTCGACAGGGGGTTACAGAAAAATATCCCAACCGCAAAGTTTCAAAGATAAAGAAAAATCCTATCTTCCTATTACAGAAAATATTCCTAAAGTCATGTCTGTGTCCTATCCTAACTCAGACCTCCGATATTATCTTGTGAAATCCTAAATATATCTGTACATTTTATTTCTCAATCAGCATGTGTCCTGTCATGCCCATATCTATGTTTAGAATGTACATGCCTCTGCCTGTATCTTTGATCAGAATGTACCGGTAGGTTGTTCGAGATTGACATGCCATAATATCAACGGCTCTCACGTGTCACTGGCTAGCTAATTGGCTATCATGGACCAAAGAAGACAGGGGCTACCAGGAGTCGGAGACACTAATCGTGTTGGTGAAGAAGAGGAAACCCCACTTTTTAATACAGTTCATATATATATACCCATTAACACATGGTTTGGGACATTTAACGCGTCATCATACTGTTTCATAGCCTTTTCAATCATTATATTGCTATATTCATGTTGTTTCCCGTATTCATTGTCATTGCTGTACAGAGCTGCTGCAATGTTTGGCAGTTTAGGACAGGGTTTATGCCATCCTAAATTAGGGTTCCTAATTTGGGAAATCTCTAGATTAGGCTTTTCTGTAATAGCTAAGATTAGATAGGGATTTTCCTACATCTAGTTAGGAAACATGCATCCTAAATGTCTAAACTTTATGATTTGTTTTCAGGAATAGTTTTTTTATGACTAGTAATCAGTAATGTAAGGTGTCTAAATTTTGAAATAATTACTGTCCTTCTGTCACATAAATAAACACTAGAGACCATGTTGGATTGCCATTCTAGAGGTAAAGAACACAGGCCTATGTATGGGGCCTGTCAAATGCTGCTCTGTGTGCGGCGTCTGTGTGTGTTTGTGTGTTCGTGTTTAAAATCATTCTCCACTGATCACCTTGATAAATCTTAACTGGTTATGTGAAAAAGAGAAAACTGTCACAACTGAATAGAATCTTTATTTTTTTCTATTTTTGATTTACAAACCTCTCTGAATCAGGCAAAAAAGCAATCTCTGATTTTAACCTACCAAATGCAACTTTTTGCCTTGGGGCTGAAGTGTGCCGTTGGTCCTGCACGCCTCCACCGCAGTTGGTCAAATTCCTAACCCAACGCTTGTCACTCATCTTGATGAGCTGTCGTCTCTGAAACGGAATCTGTCCTGAGGTGGCCGGCATCTATAAAGCTCACGTCAGAAGTCTGGGAGGCAAGTAAATTGTCTGCGCTCACCTCCTCTGAGGCCATATGCAAGGAAACGACAATGCTAGTATTCACTTTTGCTTCTGCACAGCTTCCCTGCCACACATTGAGCATGGTATTAGCTTTTTAATACTGTTGACATTGCTTTGACATTATTGCATTTGACTGCACCAAGCTAACCACTTGATATCTACGGCACAAGTTAAAAAACTAAAACAAAATAACAGTATAGAGCACATATTATATCATCTCACACTGCCTTGACCGCCACCTATAATAACCTTGTGGTACAAAGGGGTGCATAAAGAATGAAATGATTGCTACATACCAGGTCAAAACTGACAGACTGTCTATCTTCTCTCCTGGAGCATAGCAGTACAGCAGAATGGATTTATTATACTGGAAATTATACATCAATTCATTATTTGAGTATCCGGACTTTCTATCTTAAAGTAGAGCAACAGGACAAAGAAAGCCCACTTGGATTTGATAACCTATACTGCTGAAGTCCCTTATAAGCCTTGGTGGACCTTCTGAGTGTATTTTGCAGAGCAAATAATGGATTTGACCCCCATTTCCTCCATTTCTTACTGTGCACTCTAAAAAGGCGAATGCTTCAAAGCAGCCATCGACAAGAAAAATTATTATTGTAATCAAAAACCCTTAGATTGTGCATATGCCATTCGAATGCTGTGTAAAGATAGACTTGAAAAAATCTAAACCTATCCTTATAAAAAAAAAGTTATTATGAATCCTATCTCGTTTTGGCAGGGTTAAGACTACACTCTGTGTGGAAATTGCAGCTGAATCTATTCACATCATTGAGCATTTCTATCCTTTACACACTTTCCTACTTAAAATGTTTATCAGTTCCATTGTATGTAAGACCATGGAGTTCTGGGTCATGGCTGATGGAGTGTTGTTGTCGGTTGATACCACAGTACCACATTCGATTTGCACTTAAGATCTCCTGGAAGTAAACATAGGTTTAACATTACCGATGTGGGAGCAGTAATAACCTGCATGTTGGCTACATCTTTGACAGGATGTCATATTTGCACATATATAATCTGTTTGAAATATCGAAATAGTTTTAGATAAAATTTAGTTGCAGCTCAATATCCTTTGTATGAATGTATGAATTTATATTCCACACATTCTTTTTCCTTGTCAAAACCTGGCACCATTGGCCACAATGCAACTTAAGAGGTTTCGGTTTTGCTAGTACGGGCAAGCCTCAAGCAGAGACGAGGCTGAGGGGCTTCAAATCACATTAGATAAAAATGTGAAACACAGAGTGATCAATGAATCCTGTTTAATATCTCACACATTGTATTACAGAACATCAGCTTATATATTAAGCAACACATTTTGATGTTATGATGATTCATTTTCATCCTCAGCCGCACTCCCTGTTTGTCATCAGACCCTGTTTACAATAAGATTCAGATCTCTAATTACTAAGCCATAGGACATCATTAATTAGCTCAAAACAGTTTTCAGCCCAGGAAAACAACCACCTCAAACTATTTTGAATTATGTATGATACATAAAAATGGCTCACACTGCACAACTGGAATAAATTAGTATGGCTTAAATGGATATCAGAGAAAGTGATGTGTTCTGTTAAAGCAGTCTTTAAGGATCAGAGGAACAACCTTGCACCGCCACTGCAACGTGTCAACCCGGCACATTTGATTTGAGTAAATAAATAGAAAATAAAAAATTGTGTTAGAATTTAGGTTATTCATTTATTTATTTATTTAATGTTCGTAATACTTCCTGGTGCACTTTTCTTTTAGTGTCAGAGTTTGGTTCTCTCACCCAGAGAACTTTGTTGAATGAATAGCTGATCCTGTCTGCTTGTTTATTCTAAAAAATGCCTGTCAACAATAGATTGATGCTCCTCTGACATGACCTTTCCCATGTTGGGTGTAAATGATTAAGGGCATACTGTGATTTAACATTTGAGACAGCATGCACTTTATTGATTGTGTCATCACATCTGAGATCATTAACCAGTGCAGACTTCTTAGAATAAATTTGATTCTCTTTAGATAACTTTTCATTCATTAGTGTACAATGCTTTATTACAGGCATTTCTAGGATAAATACCAATCATGTGGATTGTTAAATTGGACATGCCCATATATAGATTCGATATAAATTATGGTGAGAATTAATGTGCTGCAGGTATACTGGTGGAAACACTTTTTTCAACATACTAAGTACCTGGCATTGGTGCTGCAACATTTCCTGCTTTGGTAAATGAAGACAGCTTACTTCAAAGCTAAACGAAAATGAAAGTCCAAACTCTCACAATGTGACTGCCAATAGCTTCTTTGTTTGCTGCATATTCAAAAGTAAGAGCGGTGGTGATGGATCATAATGACATTTCTCTTTCTAACTAGACTTTTCCACCAATTTACGTTGTACTGCAATTCAAGAAGCACTCATTGCACACTGTCAGACTCACTGCACAACGTCATGGCTAAATTGGGACCCAGCTTTAAATGATACTATTGGAAATTATTTACTTTTTGAAAGTTCTGGTGCTAAACTCCATGGTGCATCCCCTTCCGCAACAGAAGAACCAAATCAAATACAAAATTAAAGTCATTGTATGAGATGTAGTGAAACTAAACACATAGAATTATGGCTTTTCTACTTTGGGTTGTGCCTGAAAAGAGATAAGATTATCCTTGTATCAACTGTAGAGGAAGGATGAGGACCCTAGACTACTACACTGGTGCTTCATCAGTTTAAAAAGAGCCTGTTAGGATGATTTGTGCACATGATGAGGATGTCTCAATGACTCCTCCATGTGGAGATATTCCAGGCATATTGAACGGTAAGGAGGCCCCGGGTCAGGCCAGGGGTATATTATATCAGGGACTGCATGGTCTGGGAATTCAGATATCACCTTGGAGAAGCTGCAGGACATTGGCTTTAGAAAAGGACGCACAGGCTACTCTGTTTAGTCCCCAGCTACCAGAATATGTTCCTAATGATATGGATTGTTTTCATACATTTTTGCACCAAAAGTTTTCTTTGTTTGAAACATGCAGAAATTGTAAACACTCTTGAACATACAATTAGTAGCAAAACATATTTTCAACCCCTTTTATAGTATGTTTAAATGTGTTTGATGTCAAAGTTTTAGCCTAATGACAAAATATCCTATGTGTATTCTCAACCTCTTTGCTTGGATATTTTATATTCTCAATAAAGGCATCAAAAAGCAGAGGCCCTCTCTCTGAAATAGAAGCACATATTTGCCTTAAACATCCATGAATTATAAGTACACAATTAATTATTCATGCCCTTGCTGTGCTAATGTGAACAAAGTGACCTTATTCTTGCTCTGCTTACAGTGTGCGTCACATACAGGTGATGGCATTGCATGGCACACTTCTTCAACCTCACAGTGATTTAAAACTGTAAAGTGAAACGCAAAGTTCAAGCAAACACTATACGATAGTGTCACTTGTTTAATATTTAATACAATGAGTTGTGCTTTTTTATTTTAATGCCTTCTGTTATGTTTTGTTGGCATGCAGGTAAACAGTTAAGTAAGAGTTGGCCATAGATGATCTTTAAAGAGGGAAAATAACAACAGTTGGCCAAGGGCATGATTAAAACGTTTCTTTTCCTGTTGGATCCATGTAGATCAATTAGTGATATGTCCGTATCCATCCATTCATTCATTCGTGCATCCACAATGTAAGATAATGGCGTCAGTCAGCTGCTTGTCCTCTCAGTGGGTTGTGTGTAGATTCTCTATCTATTGATTTTGATCGATTGGTCCATCTATCTTTAGGTCTATCTGTCTGCCTTGCTGTGTATACAAAGTTAAAATAAAACTTTGGCATATTTATATCCCATGAAAATAGGATTAACTTTTTTGTGAAGCAGCAAACCTGCATAGTGAAAGCTCAGTTGTCCCTGTGGTGCACTGAGTATGAGTCATGATGAACCCCGTGCTGACTCCTTGTGGTGAGATATCGATCCACTACCGGGATCACCTTCTGGGTATCATCTCTAGGCCTCATTAGCAAGGGCTTATTAGCTGAGTAGGGCTGTTACAGTGCTGTGCAGATGAAACCAATGGTGAATGGGGAACACACATTTTATCTTCTTTTGATCACCTTTCATGCCTCACTGGCATCGCCTTCCTAAATAGAATAAAATAGATCCCCAAAACTGTGATAAGACATCTTGGCTGCCATGAAAGAAAATCCGTCATATAAGCCCCTCTCATAGACCATCAATCACTTATTATATGAATCTGGTCATTTTTCTTGATTTATTAATTGGTTAATGTGAAATGCTGTCCTTATATTTTGTTAATTCATTATTTTGTATTTAATTAATTTGATTGAATGCAATTAATAAGTCAATTTTAGTCACAAAACAATAACTGAGAAAATATGTTTTACACAGAGCAGGTTGAACAATATAGATGATAACTTCCCGAATAGAGAACATAGAGAAATTATCTTTGTTACAATAGTTCAAATAATCACCAAATGTTTCACTTTCAGTCACCCCTGCTCCTCATAATCCTATAGGCAAAAACTGATTTTCCTCTTAATCTTTTCAAACAAAGGCCTTTTATAAAGAATAATGTGAGGCAAAATTAATTCATTTTCCATTTCATTGAGATCACACAAATGACTGAGTCTGTCTTCCTCTGCAGCACCAAGATAATGTCCAGATCTGACACAGAAGAGTAATATCCTCTGTCTGACTTAGGCCCAAAGAGATCTTTTGTTCTTGTGGTACATCTCATATAAATGTCCAAACAGAGGGCATTTTACACATGATTTGACTTAAGTTTCTGCTTCCTTACTAATTCATATCTGATTAATTAATCTTGAATTCACAATCAGGTAGGTATTTTATCACATTTGTCTTAATATTAAACTATATTTAGTCTTTGATATATTGCAAATAATGATGTATAATCCAGATATATTATAATTATTTTATATGAACAGCTCGTGTAGATGTAGATTTACACAAATTAAAACTTAATGGCCATTGTATAAGTACAGGGGAAACTTTTTAGTATCATAATGATTTAAGTCATTTTAAACTCAATTTCAATTCAATAATGTTCTATTACTGAAAAATCAAGAAGAAGAACCAAGAAGTGACACTAACTGCGCCACGTGAACTTTTAAGTACAGAACAAATGTCAAAAAAGATGCAGCAACAGCGCAGTACAACGCTGGCTCAAAGGTTACTGTCACACTAGCAACAGTGTTCTCTGACCTTACAGTTGTGGTCATCCGCCACTGGAATTTTTTGTTTTTCAGAGTCAGGGAGTAGTCTAGCTAACATGTTGTAGCTGCACCATTAGGCAAGGGTGTTTTGTAAATGGGCTGGGAAAACTCAAAAAGTTCCTTCCTCATGTCCTTCTTGGAGCTCATATGGATAGTTTGTTAAGGAGTAAGCATCTTAATGCATGTAGAAGCAATTAGGTGCTCTCAAGCGATGCTGCCAAAACTGCGTAAAACCATGAAGTATTCCATAAAGAAACAAATTAGATAAAGCTGCCCGTCATTTTCTCCAACAGGAAAGCTGATGTTTTAAAATTGCTACGTTTTATTTTATTTAAAAAAAAAAAAGGCACAATCTCAGGATGTTTTTGAACAAATATCTGTAGTCTTTCAGACTCTCCTCAGTCTTATAAACAGAAATCCATACAGCAATTCAGTTATCAGGGCAGTGGCTGTAAAAAGCAGTACATTGAAGTTATTGGCCACTGCAGTTATGGAGGCTTGTCTACATCCACCTACAATCGGAGTGGCAGTGCGGAAGCTTGTAGTGCATTCTGTGTATTCTCACTAAATCAGCCGATCATATTTTGCAACTGCCATGAAAGAATTCTGCTTTGACTTTGGATTTATTGGTGCATTTGTGAAGCTAGTGTATTGGTTCATTTTCTCAACTAAACTTGTCCTTTAGTAGCTTAATTAGTATCATTCAGTGTTGGAGTTCTTGAACTTGGAAATTAAAGACTGTTAAAAAAAACAGTAACAGCACTGGCAGCAACGTTTCTAAATGGATAGCTTCAAATTAAAGAAAATAACCGTTCATTTCATTATATCTAATGAAGGCGTCCTGTTCAATTTTGTCGGCCTGGGTCATTTCACCTTTTTTCTGTATTAAATAGGTTATGTACATTGATCTACAATGTAAGATACGTCAAAGGTTACCAGTAACAATAAACACCTGTTGTGAGGTGCTACTTATGAGCGCCTCCTCTCCTCTTGTCCACACTGGTTCTGCCACTTTTTTCTTGAATCCTGGATTGAAGGCTGGTCCAAGCAATCAATAGAATTTTGCTACGTGTTTACGAAGTGAAATGCTGGCCAGCAAAACAAAACAAAACACAGCTGTACATACATATATAGCTCTTCAACTGAAGAGAAAAATGTTGATGTGGGTATGTCCCCAGTCGGCCATGAGGTTGTGTGGCAGCAACTGTCTGCTCTTCATCAGAAGTCCACCTCAAAGCTAGCAGAAAAACATCACATAAGCAGGTGATTTATACATTGCAATAGTTTAATAGACAATACAAACTGTAAATCACTCAATATTTAATGTTAAACAAACCTTATTCACTAAAATAAGGAGAAAAACTATGTCATATTAAATAAATAAAAGCTTTTATGCTCAAGTTTTCAAGTAGTTAATCTGTTTCAATTTTCACATTTTCCATAAAGCCTTTTCCAACTTATTACGGAGCATTAGGCCAATATATTTTGTGCTCATGCACATTAAGTCGATCTGCCATTTCAACAACAGCTGTGGTTCTGACCCAGCAATTAATTTACCTGTGCTGGGTAATTCTAGGCTGTTCACTCCCTGCGGCTGACTTCACTGCAACTGAACTGACTATTAAATTCAGTTAAAGATACAGTCACATTACACATCTGTCCTGTATTTTGTCTCCCATTCACTTTACTTGAAATCTGTACAAAACATCAGTCATGTGTTTCCTGTTTTGGTGCAATCTCCTGGCCAACTACTGCAGACTGAGATCAGACTTCACCATTGTTCAACTTGGGTCTCTAACTTTTCACAGACATCTTTTATTCTAGTAATGTGTCATCACGTTATCATTTAAAGTATCATACTAACCAGGCCACAAACTGACACATCAATGTAACCGCAGTAGTTTTTGGGACTGAGTGCAGGGTTTTTAGTGGATTGAAGGTTAATGTGACCTCCCTCCACGCCATTGTACCGCAAATCTAACAATGCTGTTTTTTTTATGGACAGAGGGCTTACTCTGGATTATTTTTTTGTGTTAAGATATTGACAATATGGGATTTATGGGACAAATTTTTAAGTGCTGGGAAAGAACAAAGGTCTCAGTAACAGTAACAGTGTGGGTGAAGGGACAGCAGGGATCTAAACCTTCATTACTTGAATAATACACTTGTACAAGGTAACTAAACTACCCACAACCACCTAGAAATTGTTTGATCTAACTCTGACTGAAGACTGAAGTATTTATGATGCCATAAATCATAAATATATATTTGGAGTCACAGTGAGATGCTGGGATGAACTGGTGGTCTATGAGTTATAAGACTTCAGGCCACCTTTGTTGAACGTCACCCTCCTCTTTATCTCTCAAGGCAAAAGTATGACAATATTTAAAATGAGATGCTAAGAATCACTCTATTTCATCAGGGAAGCTCTTTCTTATAATAGGTAGTGAAGGATTTATCAAACATTTTGAATTACTTTGTCACAGCATTTTCACAACCCTGAATAAGGGCTAATTGCACTTTTGCAATTCATTTTAGAGGTGGTTTTAACAAGCAAGCTGGAGCTGCCAGTGCCACAAAAACACGCCTCGGGAGTATTTGTATGAGATATTATGAGATGCTGTCTACTTTTATACTCAAGAGAGAATCACGTTATAACGAGGTGCTGTTCCTATTAGATTTTCTTCATCATAACAAGACAACTTCTCCTTCTTTTAACAAAGTTTTCTCTTTGTTGAAGGAAACATGTTTTTAATCATGTTATGTTATATGTTATATGTTATAGTGTGACATGCCGGTTCTGTGCTGCCATAGGTATTGCATTTATTGTGGCTGGTGAAGTTAAATTAGGTTAAATCATCTTCATAGAAATAAGACTTGCAGATACCTCTGCCCCATTGAAAGCCTTGTGGTTTTTGTACATACGAATATGCTGTGTCATTTTTTCACATTATGAGAAAAGATGTCTAAGGAAGGTCATTTCACACAGTTCAAGTAATCACTTTTTTACTGTCAGGATATGACCTAAGCACTATGAAATGAAGTTAAAAAAAATTTGATAAAAGTTGCACATGCTTGTAAGAAATTAAATGGCGGGTAAGAGTGAAACACATTATCTTTGTGTGTGTTTGTTTAAAATAAACTCCGTGTGTTCGAGGCCAATTCGATAGCCTTTATCATATTTCTAGTTTATTATTATTATTATCAAAAGACTGAAGTTCTGAGGTTCTGTGGGTTTTTACAACGATAAAGACAATACAAATAATCAGGACCATGTGTAGGTCTACTCCGCCTACACCACCTCCAGGTCCCCGCGCCTCCACCAACATGTGTCTCCACAGCAATGTGCTGGTGCGCATTACCGGGGACGGTACGCGGCCCTGGATGCGAGCAGCTGGGAGTCGCAGCCACTCCACTCCATGTTTTGCCCTGCCCTTGTGCGCTCTGCTCGCCGTGCAGCGTGTGTCTCCGTTGCATTTTCGCTTTCCTCACACCGACACGAACAGAGTGCTGCTGCTGTGTGTGTGTGTGTGTGTGTGCGGGAGAAGTTGTTTGCACAGAGAGCACCAGGTAGCAACTGTCTTTCAGACGGATTTACCCAAACCGGGAGCAGTCGGGGCTCGCCGGGGTCTTTTTTTTCCTTTATTGTGGGAGAACAGACGAATCTTTTTGCAATGAGGTGGACGGACCAGTATCTAAAGTGAGGAGTGATTTTTTTTTTTAAATTTTTTTGTGTTTGAATTGACATTTGACATCCTGCTCACTGGAGGGATCTTTCAAACAACCCTTTATTTTTTGGATAATCAGTGTTTTTATTTATTTATCGGAGCTTCGTATTTCCCTGTGAAACATCATCAAGGATTTCACTGATGTATGCGATGTGGAGACTGCAGGTCGCCTTCTGTACTCTGTCCGTGCTGTCCCTGTCATCTGCTGGTGAGAGCAAAGCGCGGAGCTGCAGCGAGGCAAGGCAAGCTTACAACGCCAAAGGATTCAGCCTCGTCAATGTGCCTCATCAGGAAATATCAGGTAGGCGAAACCCACTCATCATCGGTCGCCCCCGTTCGCCACGTGCCATCCCTTGTTTCATCTTCAAATTGATCAATGTGATGATGATCGCCACACACTACCTGAACTATGTGATCTCCCTCAAAAGCGTTTTTTTTTTTATCAGAGGCTCCAAATACAGTCAAAAGTATGAGTCTGTTTTTGCAACATGCCACGTTTCATGACAGACACTGTCTAAGGATTTGTCTGAATTGATTCTATATGCAGTCGGTATGTTTGTTGGGCTCATTGCAGTTATTTGACAAATCACAGACCTGTCATGGCAGTAGAGTGGAACAGTATTTGTTATTGCTATTTAAAGTTCAGTATGATCCTCTCCATTTCCACAGTTGCCTGATGATGAATCGCAGCATTTCATTCATGATCTTGCATCAAGTAGACACCAAACACTGCATTTAAAATCATCTACAGCTAAAATGATCCACCTGTCATGTTGCTCATCAAGTCTCCATCTATCCATCCCTGTATAGTTAAAGTCCATTGAACTTTATAATAGCACATAAACTAAATCACCTTAATGAGTTTATGGATTGAAAGAAACCCAATCTAACAGCCCAAGACTGGCATGTGAGACGTGGGTATGTGATTTACTTGCAGTCACCCAGACTAGAGATTGTTCACCAATACAGCTGCTGACATGGAGACATTGAAAGATTGACTATACGACAGTGGAACACGAGAAGACATGTCTTGAAAGTAGCTGCATACCTGTTGCTGGCATTCAACAGAAGATCATGGAGCTTTTTGTGTTTTACTTTGCTAAATAGTGAATGGTGTTTACCAGTAGGGGGCTGTATGCACTCAGCACGAAATATTCCCTTTTGCTGAGGGTTCCTTTTCGATATTCCTCTAGGCTACAGCTTAGGTTTTAATTCATGTGCTTTGGTACAGCAGAGATATGGGGTTTTATTATCTCTTGTGTGGTGGTAATCACATTTATGGTCAAAGCAGGAAAGTAGATTAGGCAGTAAACATAGTCAGCTTTATGAGAAGGAAGAGGGGAAGCAGAGAGGCCTGAAGTTAATCCCTCTTTTGCCTCGTACAGACAAAATAGAGATACCGTATTGGCAATTGGCAGTGTCAGGCAGTAATGATCATAGAGCCGCCTTATTTTCTTTTAACAGGGGTTTTGGCTGGATGGGAATTTGATAGTTTTGTTACTAGATGAACGTTTGTGTCTGTGTGTGAAGGATCCTAGCATAACCAATACATCTTCTACATTTCATCTAGAATTAGAAGTCCCAAAAAGGCAAATTTCAAAGATCGTGCCCTTATTGATTAATCAGACCTTTATTTACAATGTACCAAATAATTAGTTGCTGGAATGGAGAATATTAGTCTACACTAATATATTCTGCATCAAGAGCAGTAGTGAAATATGTAAAAGCAAAAAGGCAAAACTTTGTTCCCACATTTATTCTCTCCGGTAGCAACAAATATTCAGCATCAACTCAGAGTGAGACATTTTCAGCAGAAGACTCAAATCTAAAAGACCACACACACTGTGGTTGAAATAATTTTTGCATGGTAACATGCAAGTTTTTAACACTTACATCAACTTTTAATTATACTAAAATAATGCTGCTTCTTTGTTATTTTTATATATAAAAAAAAATGATATGACAAAGCACTGCAAGCTATACAGACATAGTGGCTACCGATGTTTTTTGTCATGGTTTGTGATTGAACGCAGCTTTATACATTGGATACAAGTATGTGAACTAGCCCCACACAATTCTTATGTAATAATACAAATAATTAAAATAAATATATATAAATATTCCCATTTTATATTTTTAACAGTTCTTATAGACAACAATAATTAGATTGGGTCAGATTATGTTTCATAAATGATTTTGAAATACCTGGACATACTGTTATTAGATTATGTAGAAGTTTTTTGTAATTATTTTATGTCGTGTAACATTTGTCCTCTACTTGGAACCTCAGCAAGTCAAAGTCAACAACAGAGGTCTGTGGCCCTGCTATAGATCACATGTTTTTGGAGCTGCGATCAAATCCTAATTGCAATTCATCTACAGCTGTGTGCACTGTGTGTAATTGGATTTTGTTGTCTCCAAATAACCTTTGCATAAATACAACATCAGTAAGATATAAGCCTCAGGAGATGGGATAGTAGAAAGCACTCAATTATACCTAATTAGCTATGCTAATAAAAACGTGTGGAAAGCTGCATGTGCAGCGTTAGGGCTCATCCCTCCATCAATTGCCTTGTCATGCTACTCTGCCTTTAGATGCTAAACACACAGGTTTAATACTTCTGGAGAAGTGGCTACCTCAGCTTGTGAGCCTTAATTTGCATAAGATAATTATTTTGACAGCCACTGACGAGCTGAGCTACATTATTTAAGAGGTGACAAACACAGATGTGTTTGCACAGATGTTAATTTCTGCATATTAAAATACAAAAGAATGATAATTGAATTTACTTTTAACTTTAGTTAATCATACATTTTAGACAACTTAGATTAAATTAATTGGACAATTATTCTCAAGATAAAAAAGTATACCTTTTTAATAAGGTGCGTTTGTTGGTTGAATTTTGACAGTTTCTTTCTGTGCACTTTGGTCAGAATAAGCCCATTTACACAGCTACTATCTAATTCTAAAGGCCATCCATTATTGAAATTTTACAGCAGTGTTTGAATTGGTCCCGTGGGCTCCAGTCAGAGTCATTAAACTTATCCAGAACATAAAGAACCTGGTAAATTATCAGTGGAGTAGAAACCCCAAATTGATGGTTCAATGATAGCACCAAGACGCTAGCTTTTTCTTTTTTTCCATCTAAATCTGTTAAGTTCTTAACTGATATATAGCCGCCGATAAGACGTTTTACAAACTATTGCTATCGGGGGAACTGGGCTAGAGGCTGATGGCTGTCCAGTCGCTGCCAGTCATGCAGGGACGTACATCATCATTCTGCATAGAGGCTCCATACACATAAATATCGCTTTTGCTAAAAATATCTGTGTGCAGGTGATTAACTCCTGTTAATAGTCGAAACAACTGTTAAACACCCCATGGAATGGCACTCGTACCTTGAGACCTGCAGAAGGGAGGGAGCGCTGGAGCTCAGTGCCCTCCAGCCATAAATGCACAACAGACTTTGAATCATGAATCATATTATTATGATTATTTGAGATATCTTTTCATTAAGTAATTCTCCACTCCGTGAAAAAACCTTCAACACATAACTCTGTCGATAGGATGGTGGGCTAAAGGAACAACTGATATTACAGCAAACTGTCAAGTTTTCAATTCATTTCTCCCCACAGAAGTTATCTCCTGATTATATAAGACAACACTATCAGCTCTTGATTGGTATTTTCCTGCTCAGAGCTATCGTTTTACATCGTCTTGAAGATATTCTATCAATACTTTCCATTCAATGTATTACTATTATGTATGACAGAGTGGCTGGGCGAGTAATGACCCCTCACAATTACAAATGTAGAATTGAAAGCAGAAACATTCGATATACAGTCTCCCGCTTCCTCTGAGACAGTCAGAATTACGTTTGTGGTTCTCCCATGAAGATATGTAATTCACACTCAGCAGTATAACACTTCTGTCACACTCACAGCTGGGGTCGGCGAATTTACATCAGACATAGTTATAGTCTGGGAATGAAAAGACTGACACCCATGCAGATATAAGGTTAGAGGTCAACCATACTACCCACTTCATTGATTAAAGAGTGCTACTTTCTCTTTTTGCCTAAGGACTCTTGAGAGCCTCCAATGGCTTACAGTATGGGAGTGATGGGAGGTAGGGGCCAGTTAGAGAAATCTTACTTCCTTCAGTCTAGTTTTTATAACGTCAGATGTGTCTCGGAAGAGTGCCAGCACAGTGCTAAAAAAATGCCTATAACTGGCTAGTGGACAGCTTCATTCAACTCCACCAGGTCAAGCTTATGATTCCTCCTCTCTCGTGTCCATGTTGTCAGTGTACATTTGCCTGCCTGGTGTTTTACACAGCAGTCAGCCAACAGTACAGCTAGCCTGTGAAGATCACCCCTGTGTGCATGTGTCAGCCGTTAGTTATAGTGTCATGCACACAATGCTTCTTGATTGTCAGCCCTTTGTTCATAAACACAACGGCTCCTGAATGCTTCAGTCGGGCCCTGCCAGGGAGCTCTTGCTCCGAGGCTTTGCTGTTAATATCAACATCTACTTACACAGAGCGGTTGGGATTCTCATGGGTGGACTCGGCTCTTTGCTTCGGCTTTGAAACAAAATGACTTGATGTGCTGCAGCTCCTATTAATGCAGTGCCTGCAATTTATATTTCCTTTCTTAAGAATAACAATTACCTTTGGGGTTCATGGGTAGCAATCTTAAGAATATTATTTGATTCGTCTTTAACAGAACAGTTATTAGCTGGTACACAATCCAGCATCATTTTTCCTCTGGTGAATTCCGCTCTGCTTATCACTGTGATCTGTGCTTTGCAGGTTGTGAGATGCACCCAGTCGTGCAATTCCCTTAAACACAGCCCAGATATCAGAGATCTTTGCTGTTTGTACTTAAATGAAGGACCTTCGTGAACCTTCTGTACACGGCACAGTTGATGTCAAAATTTGAGCTTTCTCGACACAGATGTTACTGTAGCTCTTAAAATAAACCATTTTACAATACTTAATAACATATGAATGTAATATTCTTAAGAGGCTGCCTAAGTTGCACGTTTTCAGAATTTCAAAATAACTAAATCTTGTATTTAGTTTTATTTTTCAAACAGTTTTAAGCCCTTGTTGTTCCATATTAGAAAAATGTTTTAGGGTCTCAGATTAAATTGGTTCAAATTGCAAATGATTCAAGAAGATGACATAATTTATTCATAATTAAAGCTGTGACTGCAGTTTATTATTGCTAATTTCTCTTAAGATTCAATTGAAAGAATCAGCTTTTCAGGTTTGAAGCTTTTGTGCGATAAACTGTTCAAAAATTACAAACAATCTGTCTCACCATTTCACAGAAGGTTTTTAAATGACAGGGTCTTTTACTCTGAACTATTTTGACTTTACTCTACATTCTGGGGAGGTATGCAAAATAAATTTGGGGGTAATTTTAGATGTGTTCACTGCCAGATGCCTAATCACAAAATAATGGCATGACATGAGACCTTTAGCCAAAGTGTGGAAATACCACTCTAAAAGCCCTTCCCTAGCAAATATCCATATAAAAATTCTGTAGGGCATTTTTCCCAAAGCCCATTAACATGCTCTTGGCTCTGCCAAATTGAAAATAAGTCTCTTGCCAGCCTGTATACATCTTCAGAGAAAACATTTAATGAGATGTGAGGGAGATTATGCTGTGTGTTTGTGTTTGTGTGTGTGCGCGTAGCAGTTTAGTCCACAATTTCCCGATCTCTCTTTTGCTTTGCACCTCTATTGTAGTAGAAAATGACAAAAGTGTTTTGTTTTTCATTGAGCGAGGCAGATTGTCTGCATTGAACATCCAAATGAGTTTCAATGTTAATCATCTAGCTGGGCTTTTGCGCCTTTTGTGGGATCTGGCAATTGAGAATATTTGACAGTTGTCGTCACCTGAAGAATGTGTCAACCGTCTGCAGGCATTCATGCATGAAATGCATATGGTCTGCAAGCTTCCTGGCAGCGTTCCTCAGCAGTTTGTGAAAAACTCCATACATGGTTTCACAGTAGTGTGAAAAGCCTCTGGCTAGTGTAGGAGACTGCAATAGCTTTTTTCCCCCCAGTTTTCAATCAACCGCTGGCCTAAATCAGTAATGGAGGGGGGGATTAAGGATCTCGACACTTTCAAGCCTTGAGAGGAACTAGAAAATAACAGCAAAAAGTCTACGGATGGATGTGATTGTATTTTTATAGGGATTAGAAGTAAGAGCACAGAAAATAATAATTAAAAAAACAAATCTACTCGGTAAAAGAGAGCATATAGGCATGGAGAGCATCCTTGACTAGCCATGTGTTGAAATCATGACTTGAGGGGTAACTGTGTGGGATACAAGGAGGGAGTCAGGTAGGATGTAATCCATCTGAACTTGAGGGATTAGTGATCTGACTCGCTGTTTGTGTTGCACAGAAGAATTGCTACGTGCTGCCTTTAATACTTGTTTCTACAGAAAGAGAGGCAGCGTTCAACTTTGCTTCTCTCGTTAATACATTGGTGAAAGAAAAACTGCCGCAGGGGGTAACAGAAGGGAAAGTCACATGTGGTATTCCTCCACTGGGGAAAGTGTTTCCCCTAGGATTTCTCTGTCAGTGGGTGAGTGTGGTGCAAGAATGATTACATGGTGGCCTTCCTATTAATGTCTGTGTCGCAGAGACCCTTAGGATTGACCCGAAGCCATATAAAACATACTAGTTACTACACAGACAACACTAATCACTCTCTAAGAGGGTGTTTGCAGTTTTCCACCCATCATTTATTATAGCATGTGTGCAAGAGAACCAAGGATTTCTGTTTTGCTTCTTGCTATGGTCTTTCTTTTCACCCACAGAGACGTCTTGCCTCTGGAGGGGAGTCTCTCAATATAGAAGTCCCAAGCTTGACACCAATGATAAGGCTCAGAGAGATGAGCGCCACACAGTGCTTTGGGGAAAACCCACATGGGTATGTCATACCGAGGTGTCAAGGATGCAAATAAATTTCACACTGGGGACTTTTTGTTTTTGTTTTTCCGACACAGACAAGTACACATGGCTGAGGTAATTTGCTAAATAAGCCGCCCCCCAGAGACCTCGAAGTAAACAAGCATACACAGATAAACATGACATGCCAAAATTGTCATGGAAACATCATAAGCTGTCATCAGATTCAGACAACAGTGGTGGAAATGGCGTTAAAACTTGACAATGACACCGTTGTTGTTGAGAAAAGTTTCTAGACCTGAAAGGCCCCGTTGTGGGGGGCTTTTGATGTGGCAAAATCAATAGAGCTGAAGCTCCAACATGCAGATATTTTTTAGTACAAAGAATGCCACAGCAGTGCTTTAATGGCTAACTTTAAGGCCTGTGAACATCATTCAGGACTCTAAATATAGTTATTCTTTTGTCACTTTTGTTTTGTGAGTTGTTGAAGCAGAAAATTGAATATTGGATACTGTAACACACTTTTTTATCTTTTTTACCAGTTGGAATGTAAAAAAAGTCAACCTTCATGTAAGATTGTGTGGGGGTGTCTTTAAAGAGTAGAAAATGAGAAGGCTGGTAATATTCTATCAATACCTATACTGAGTTCCACAGCTTGTCTGTGGCTCCAAGCTACAAGGCCATTCAATCCTACTGAAAACATAAGTCCTCAAAAACAGGTCACGAATAAACACTTACAATTTGAAAAGCTTTATTATGTTCCCTAAAACAGCTGGACACTGTCGTTTTTAGCTGTCTTTACACAAATAGAAGGAATTCATTGTGGTTCATTTTAATGGTTTGTGGACTAAATTGAGCTCTATGGCACCGACGAAAAAGTTATGCCAGGTGTGGTGCCAGTGCTTCACTCTATACCTGTAAGTGGCATCAATTCATTGTTAGTTAGGATCTTTTCATGAGAATTTTTTGTTAAAAAACATCCACTAGTATTTCACCAGAATTCAAAGAAACTTTCTTGAAAAAGTTGATTCAATTTATTCTCAATTGATTCCGGTCCTAGTCTACAGTTTCACTGCAGCAACAGTTCTTTTCCCTTTTCCAGAGAAAATCAATTAATTTTGTCCTCTAGAGCAAAGAAATTCTTTGACATTGCCTTGTACTCCATGACCCGAAGTATAAGGCAGTGGCACATTCTCTACAATCTGGGCAGCACCCTACCTAGATACTGAAATCAACTTACGGCTGAGTGGAGAGTTCTGTCTCCTTCTTTTGGAAATCTGGTTACTCCATGCCGTCTCCGGTGATAACTCATGATTCATAGAACCCTAGTTACACACTGTATGTGGTTGGGCTCTAGATTTTAATGTATTTGCTGAAAATTAGACCGTTATGTGCACAGTGGGGCCTAAACAGACTATTTCATAACTGGAATTCAGTGTGCGTGTAACATCCTCAGTGATATTGAGACATGTTTGGCTCTGATGCTGTGTGGGTGCTGCTTTTGTGCTATCTCTTGCCCTGCAATAGTGGAGGCTCAGTGAGGGTTCAGTTCAGGAGATTCAGTGATAAAGTAAACTGTGCGCTCTCAGTAAGCTGCCTGTGTGAAGCCGTGTGTTACTCCTGCTTCTCTCATTTCTAATAAATGAGCATATGCGTTATGAGTCATGTGCACTTGATCAACATTTGCAAATGGGGAACAAGGAAAAAACATTTCGACTTAATATTCTGTGGCAGCGCGGTACAATGTTTACCTAAATGGTGCAATCAGTAAACTGGCATTCAAGTTCAATGAATTCATGACAGCAGCGTTGCAGTGGGCGTAACGAGAGAGTTCCAACTGCATAACTGCATCTCTCTAGCGAATAGATACTTGCTCCCAGAGTAACAAGACAATAGCAAACCACACTGCCAAGCTTGCAACACTCTTCAAAGTGTACAGATTTGTAATATATTGTATTTTCAAAGAGCAGTAGTTGTTAGCCAGGATAGGACATGCAAGGAAAGTATGTTGTTTTAGTAATAAATTAGGACATTTATACCGATTACAAGAGTTCATGACCCAGTTAAGTGTGATCTCGTTTGTGGCTTTGAGGTGAAGAGACTAATTGGAGATCGTTATTATTTTATGTTAATCCAAAAATGTAGAGAGCTGAACTTAACCCCGGGACACATTTCTGGGCTCTAATTATAACGTTAAATAATAGGCTTTGCAGTGAAATGCCCTGGGGGATATAATGACACTCGCATGTGTCGGGGGTCTGCCTTTTGTTCCTCTAACCTGTGTTGCCTCAGTTCCTTATTACGCAGTTTCAGGCACTGTGTTGATTTTTACGCAGTGATCTGTGAGAGCAGAAATTATATTGATGTTAATGGTTTTCATTATGATTGATTCCTCCCAAGAAATTCAAAAATGTACATTAAATATTTAACACTATGAGGGAGAAGAAGTCAAAAGAGGTTTTGCAATTAAAATAATTAAAATGCTTCTTTATGCAGTGCCTTTTCATAGCTTGCATAACAGGATGCATTTTGCATGTATGATGGCGCCACATATTGTGTTTATATACCGGTATATATATATTTTTATTTTTATTTTTATCAAATTGGCTTGTAATGAAGCCTGTTAGATGTAGGACTAGCAAAGATCATCAGAACAGCGTTAGAATTCATCTGGAACTAAAGAAGAACAGCAGGGGTGAACCAATGATTCATTTAAATCACCTATCCTCGAAGCTGATGAGAGAGTAGAGCAGTCTTGCAGGAAAAGATATCTAGGCTCACTAGGCTCACACCACTGACTTGAATGGGGCCACATAGTGCATCTCCAGGGAGCCTCGCTGTCGTGACAAATGTGACAAGCTCATGTAGCCTCAGTTGCAGGAGAGGACCAGTTTGAAGTACTGAGAATATTGATGAGGCTTGAGAAACAATATATCCAGCCTTCATAGTTCCAATTTCATTAATTGAAGGCCTGTTGGGAAGGAGGTCCACGCATTTTCGAAAGGGATTATTGAAATGGATGGGTTTATGAGTTTGTGTCCAGTGTTTACATAGTTTTAGGGTCCTCGAATTTCTCCCTGTGTCAAATGAAACATCTGCCATTGTGATGCTCCTTGGCGAGTCCTCGTTCTTTGGCTCCTGGAGGGTGTTAGAATCTGAAAAGAAGCCAGCCTCGTCTTCTGCTCCCAGAACCCCGCTGATTCCTGTCCCCTGTGTAAACTGCCGGTAAATGAGTGGGCTGGTCATCCCGCACCCTGGGGCTCTACCTCGGGCTCTTCAGACCACCAGCTGTTGTGTTTAGGACTGAGTCATGCACCAGTTAGCATGATGAATCCAGAGCACTAGTGCAAGACTTCAACCTCACCATATGTCTCTTCCCTTTTCCCTCCTAGCCTCAAATATTAAGTGTGATGAACTGAAACACACTAGCACAATAGTATCAATTATCTTGGAAGACAAGAGTGAGCTATATTTTTGGAACTGTTAACATTAATGATTGATCACGAAAAATTTGATTGATCAAAAACATGTGTGCACATTTGGCATGACATAAATTGCAAATTCCAGGGCATTGGTTCCACTAAGAAGTAAACAAAACTCCAATGACACATCAGTATGTTAGTTCATGACAATAGCAGAAATGCTTGGATTTCAGTAGCTTAAAGCAAGTTTAACCATGTAATTGGGTGAATGCATTATACTGTTTATTGGGCTTCAATTTATATGGCTGGCAGTTAATTTGGCACTGCATAAAAGCTAGGCTGTAACTAAAATGAGAGTAGCTGGTCCACCTTAAAGGTCAGCCCACCTTAAGATAGCCTGAGTTGGAATGATTGCTTTCTTTCACTTTCACTTTAACCTGCAGATTGCAAGCAGGACACGGGGGCTTGGCTTGGGTGTTGAGGTGTTTTAACACTGACTCTAGGCTGAACTGTACACACACTGCACTGCTACGTTCACAGCTATAACGTTACTGCTGACTTCGTAACGTTATTCACATTCTTAATTCTGTTGATAGATTTAAAAATCCTGTATCTTGGTATCTGTAGGCTCTGGTCCTTTCACTGATACAATCATGAGTAAGGCACTAAGAGCCTTTGTTAGGTATTATGTCTCATGTATGTCCTTCAAAAAAGCAGTAGAATTATGAATCATGTTTAATTGGTTTGAATATTTATTGAATAATTAAAGTTGAAGCGAGGTCAGGGTTGGCAATTTAAAATGATGCCATTGTTTCATTTTATTTAATATAATATTTAGAGATCTATTTATTTGTTAAATATATGATTCTAATAACTTATTGACCTCATGCTTAAATGAAACTTTAATTGAGGAAAAGCATGTTTAGTAAGTAATAAAATACTAAGTAACATCATTGTCATTACAATGAAAATAACATGAATTAAAGTCCTTTATAAGATATATGCTTTAGTCAAGCTGGTCAGGTAATATCAAAATATATCATTATTATCATTATAAAGTCTTTCAACATAAGACTAAAAGAGAGTAAAAATAAGCTCTTACCACCCATGGATTGCTTTAATTCAGAAACACCTTATGAGGCACTGTGTAATGCATCCTCCCATGGGTGGGATTTGAAAATTCATATGTTATTATGTTATTATTTCAACATACAGGGTCCACCCTGGACTCTGGAAAAAGTGGTCTCATGCACTAACCGTGAAAGAGCCATGAAGCTATACAGTATACTGTGATCTGCTTTGTTAGAATTCATGCATGACTGGAGCTCGACTATGGCTTACCTTTGACATTTAACACAAGAGACGCCAACCTGGAAGCATGCATATTGGTTTCAAATATAAGCTGTACAGCTAAGGAACTGCAGAAATGCTCGATATAGCATTAATGCATAAGAAATGTAGTGAAAATTAGTCAGAATGAAGGTGTCAGATTGGACGTTTATAAAAAGTTGCCTGACTACAATAAAGAGAAAACTTGATATTCACAGCTTTGGATGTGATTTAGTCTTGAACTATTGTGCATTTTGGGGGCATTTTGTATTCAGGGTTTGTTTGATTGTTTTGGTTAACAGCATTGCCGGTGTCAACTTTGGGCTTGACTCAAAACTTGAAGGTGGATTCTGCATTCACCTCATATTGGAGTTAAGGTAATTATCCATTTCTGAATGTAAGCAGCATCTAAGTCTACATCCAAATAGTAATTATAACCTTTTTTCTGATATATAACGGAAATGCCAGATAACCAAACAAATGCCTCAAAGTTAATTGTTCCACATAATTAACCCCACATTTAAAAGATATAGTATTATGTTGTTGATGCACAGCATTTGTAAACCTCACATGACTAACGTTTTGCATGATAGATGACATGAATGCTTGCAAGTTGCAAACATTTTGGGTTTTTTTCACCTCTGCTGTCCCATATGACATGAGTGCAGCAGAAGACTTGCCTTACTTATGACTCGCATATGTAAAGTAATTCTGCAAAATTCCCTGCAATGTTGATGTCCATGCCACTAGCCTACATTTAAAATACTATTCTCTACTCATTGTGCATGTCAATAGTGCTGTATCCCTGTAATTCAGCTTGAGCTTTTCTTTTGACACATCTTGGAAACAGTTCAGTTCATCTTTTAAATATTGCCTTTTCATATTTCCAACTCACTAATAGCTTCTCATTAGGCCCAACTGTTTTTTCAGTATAGTAAATATGGCTGATGCAGTCTGTCATTGAGCAAAATGGAACGCCTCCAGCACTTATCATCTTTGGGGGAATTCAGAAAAAAAGATGTTGCAAAATATATACAAAAAATAACAAAACAACTATTTTTTTGCCCTTTGGGATTTCAATCCAAACAAAGCAACACAATTGTGTACTCTCTGTAAGGAATATTTGGCCACACAGTAAAACACTTCTTTCATTAAAGACAATTAATCAACTTGTTATCTATCTGCCATGCTGTCAGTTTACATGATTAGAAGCTAGAAGTGATAATGTAAATGAAGAAGTCTGTACATTTTCTTATACATTCAAAGTGGGTTTAATTGCAGAAAGCTTTTGTCCTGTTTCAAGCACACAGGCTGCACATCAGATTTAAAGAATGTCTGACATCAGATTGGCAAGTGCTCTAAAATTATAAGCTTGAGCTTGACATTATTAATGGCATTAAGCTTTACCTCGCTGCTCCACATCACACCGAACCATATATTTATCTATCCATTACTGTCACACAGTGTTTCAACTCTGGAAGTTATTTCAAAGTTAGAAAATCTTTTAGTTGCCTCCAAGTGTGTAACATATGGCTGGGGCGATCGTGGGAATTATCTGTGTCATCTTGTTTGGACATATTCAATTTGGGTCCCAAGTCCCAGTGGAAATAGTTGAAAGTGGGTGATTTGGTTGATGAAGAGGAGATCCAGATGGCAAAGCAGCGGTGAGATCAATCGAGCTTGATGCATTTTTCCCACTTCAACATGCAGACAGATGTGATTTAATGCAGCAATTGAGTTTACCTCAAATTTGGTGATTTCTGTTGACAAGTAATAATACCTAAGAAAGCATGTGCAATCTTGCCTGAAAAAAATCCTAAAAGTTAATGTGTTCACGTGTTGTTTTGTCATAATTGATTATCATTGAGCATGTTATGAGGTTTAACAGGCTACAGGAGGCTCAATCTTTAGGATTTTTTACTGAATATTACCCACTAGTATTGATTGTGGCTTAATTCAGAAAACGACAAATCCACTTTAGTGTTATTCTATGTATGTTAAGATTGAAGGGATTGATATCAGGGCTGCGCCGAATGATTGTTTTCATTTTTTCCTCAAGTAATTGTTTTTGTTATATATTGGAAAAAAGTAGACCAGAAAGCCTGTTATAATTTCCCAGAGCCCATGGTGACATTTTTAAGTTGTTTGTTTCATCCAACCAAAAGTCCAAAACCAAACGATATTCAGTTTACTATCATACATTCAAAATAAAAGCAACATAATCCTCACATTTGAGAAGCTGGAACTCGCAAATATTAACTCTAATAAATCAATGAAATTGGCTTCCTATTGAAAAGAAATAACAACAACATAAGATCTAGTCCCTCAAAGTGCCATACTGTGAATTTTGATTTCCTCCAGTCAATTCAAAATGAGCAGTGTTACAGATAGGCAGTCATTTTATATATACAGTATATATATATTTTATGAATCACTGTCTAATTCTCAGTATTTTTTCATTTCTGAACTGAATTTTTTAATAGAATGGATTGCAAGTGGTGATATCATGCAGTTTATCATAGAAAGTAAAAAAAGTACCAAGACAGTTGGTAGCCTACTTTTGCTTTGCATTTTAAATACCACTTAAACTTCCAGATTGTAATTGAATGCAATAATCCTTCATTATGCTGATTTTAAAAGTTGACCTTTAAACAGAACATATCATCTGACGTAAGTATGGAAAGCCTTGCTTGAGCATTGAGAAAATCAGATCCCGCACTCTTCTTTTGCTCAGCATCCCAATTTATTGATCAAACTTACGTTTTGGTCCCTCTGGACCTTCGTCAAGAGTGTGATTTCCTTTTCATATAAAATTACAAAGTATTCATACAGTCCTCCATCATTCCACAATGTTTAATTCTATTTTTAATTCTCTGTGTGATTTTGCTCCTATTTGCCCTCTAATCTTGATCATGTCAGCTGAATAAAGGGTCTTTTAATGTGCCGCAGCTCAAACCAAAAAAGGACAGTCATGGCCCTAATGTGTGTGGGGCCTAAGCTCTACCTGAGTCAATAGATCTCAAAGATAGTGCTGTCAACCTTTCACGGGGAGTTGAGGCTCAGCCAGCCTTTTAGTCTTTACTGTCCAGTGTGCAAAACTTGGCTGAAGCATTTAGTTCAAAGAAAGTAGACTCTCATTCAGAGAAATTCTAGACTTTGCGTCTCCTCTCCTGGACAGGGAGAATCCAGTTGTCTTTAACCTGGGCTTTATTGCCATAGACTTAGTGCCAATGTTAATGGATGGTTCTCACATTTTTGCCATTTTCCAATGGCCTAAACGACCTTTAGTTACAGTGAGTACTGTTGCTTAACCACACAACACAATCTATTAAACTCCAAAAATTGTCTGTAACTTGCCTTTTTAAGAAAATGACAATTAATAAATTAGATGTATTAATTTAGTGTGATAATAAGATTAAGGAATGAGGTAAAATTGTAAGTGGGTATGTACATTTATGTTTATGTATGTGGGTATATCCATGTGTCATTAACATCAACCTTTATGTCACCTATGAAGGCATTAAAAAAATTTGCTTCCTAAGCAAGAGATTGTAAGGGATGGAAGGCAAGAAGTTTAACAAAAAAAAAGGAATTTACTTAAATACAAACATGAAGATATAGGAGGTGACTGGTAGGGATTAAATCCTCTATCAAGGAATACAGTATTCTTATATTTCACAAAATTGTAGTATCATATACTTTAGATAAATGTGAATTCAAAAATAAATGTATTGAATGCTAATGGGTACAAAAAACAGACAAGAATGTTTGATTTTGATGTCTGGTAATCCGGTGAATTAAATACCTGACAAATCAAGTTGTTTAAAAAGTGGGGGCAGATTAAACCTGACTAAACCCAAATATTCACTGGTGCTTACGGGTGTCCCTTGATTGCCTGCAGCCACCAACATCTTGTTCTTCTGCTCATTCTGCGGACAAATGTCCAAATTTTAGATAAGTTATCAGTGTAACAGTCAAAAGCAACCTGTTACCATTTTTTCAGGGTATTTCCACTGATGAATGATAAACACTTTGAAGCTTAAGATGCAAAAGCAGTAGACCAGCATCAAGCAAAGTAATAAGTCTGCATTTAATTATAAAATGTTGTACAATAATTCATCAGACACAGATTTTAAAAGAAAAAAAATACATTTTGACTGTGTTGAAAGAAGGCACTTTAATGCCTCTTTCTGTGTTTGACTGTTGGGAAATATGTTGTGTGTTTGCAATGGATAGCCATGTACCTTTGGGTATGTAAATCTGTATAGTAAAGAAAGTGATAGATTTTGAACATAATCAATGCGAAAAACTGGGAAACTGAATTATGAATTATGGATACCATAGACCTGGCTCAAGTAAACTGAATTGGATGAATTGAAATGTCAAGAGTATGGACTTCTGCAGGCCTTTGCCCTCATTTGAAGGCAATGAGTCTCTGTGGCAGACGGACTATAAGAGAGGGGCAATATTCCAAAGGCAGTTCAGTATGAGACTAGAGCTGGAATCTGCTGGTAGGTCAATGATAATAAATGTGATTCATTCAAGATGGTGCTTCTCTGTTATTGAGCTTGGCTCTGCTGTATTGTGAAAACACAAGGCAATTTACAGGCAGCAGTCTAAGATATCCTGGTAGCAGATAAAAACAAATCCAGATTTCAATCAAAATGTGGGTTACTGGCATCGTACCTACCGTTGCTCTTTTTTTATTCTCTTTATAGTAAACTGTTTTCAGAGAAACACACTTGGAACCAAACTCACTGCTCAGAGTACAATAGATGCTGCCACACTCTGCAGAAATTAATTTCATTTACTGCATCACTACACCTTTTTAGGAATTTTCAGCATGGGTGAATAAAACATTTTTCTCTCTTGCCTTCATGATCTGTTGGCTTGTTTGGCATGAAGCTCTGGCAAGAACGTCCTTACTTTAAAAATGCTGGCAAGAGTGGTCAAGGGATGTACCAGATGGCATGGACCATATGCAGTTTGCCCTTTGGCCAGGTAGACTAATGAATCCTTTTGGGAGTGAATCACACTGTCTGGCATCAGACCCTCCGTGGGTATTGAACACCCACTTTTCCCACAGCTGCCCCAAAATATTCTGTAGCTTTCACTTTTCCCTGGAACATATGTTTGTAGTTATGAGGGATGGGGGGAAAAGTCCTTTTAGCATTTAAATCTCCCAAGTAGAAGATTATCAAGAATGTGCCTGTCTTTCAATGATGGACCCTCTATAATCAGGTCTTTACTTCATCCATGGTGCTGTTTTTTGACTTTTTTTTTATCGTAGCGATTTATAAGATGTAAGGAATTCTGTTTACTTATATATTAAGCTGTATATCTAATTCATTTGTTTATCTAATTGTATGTGCCGTGCCCGGACCTTGAGATTCATCATTTAAAGGGCAAAGCAACTTGGCCTTAGGTGTTTTGTGTGAAGTTTTTGTGGGCACATAGGCCAAATGCAAGGGCGGCAAGGCCATCAAATAAAACAATGATTTAAAGTCCACAGAAATAATGCATTTTTGGTAAAGGGTATTTTTTGTATAACTATCATTGAAATTAATAAATTATTTTGTGAAATTAACAGCCTTATCATTATTTACAAATTACCAATATTTGAAAGTTGGTTATAGTTGTTATTTCATACTTTGTTGTGCTTTAGCCTACAGACTAAGTTATTACGGTTAAAAGTCCAGATGTGAACCACGTGGGTCAAAGATTTGAGGCGGTGCTTTAGTTGTTGTAATATATTCATCCCCTTAATTATTTAATTTCTATATTTCACATACAGTGCCTGTTAGTAGGGGGAGACCGCTCTGAATTATTCTCCAATTTTAAAGACTACAAAGGAGGGGTAGAAAGAAAAGGAGCGCAGCTTTGGGTGGGTCATTTTAGCGGAGCGGAGAACAGCTTCTGGTATTCTTCAGCATTGTCTAAAGTGAGCGCCATCTGCTCCAGCGGGTGCGTCAAAGCCATAAGTGGTGGGACAGAGCACCAGCAATCCTACATCTGAAAGATGTGGGAGTTTCTGAAGCTGTCCGACATGTGGTTGTGACAAAGTAGACTGGCCCCTTGACACTGACAGTGGTTGCAGAGATGTTTGTTAACGTATTGCTTCTGTCCAACCTCTGCATTCTGGATGTTTAAGTTCAGTGTGGAATGAAATGGCACAGGGACTACTTGCTACCTTATAATGAATTATATAATCAAACTCCATCCAAAATCCATAATTTGAAAACACTTTATACTGTTGAATTTGATCCAGGAGACTCTCAACCTAGTGAGAGGAATGCATTCTATATGTGCCCCTAGTCTGTCCTTTGTCAGCATGCTACTCAGAATGCAATCAAAACATGACGATTTAATGGAGATTTATGAAAGTAAAATTGATTTCATGGAGCAAAAGCTTGTGGCTATTTTCAAAGCCTCAGTTTGTTGTTGGAGCAGATGATAACGGCACAGCAAAAGGTCCTTAGACGAAGCCCAGGGGCTCCAGAGCTATTTCATTCATTACCCGGAGGCGGTTACTATTTTGCCGAAAGGAACCATATATGTTGATATTTTTTTAATGAAACATTAATTTATTGTGTTTCTTCTTTTTAAATAAATTAGTATGAAATCACGTGCATTTCTCAACTTCCAAAGAAAGGCTTCAGCTGAGCTCTGACAAAGAAGATCAGTGCAACAGTATGAGTATGAGTGAGATGACACATTATTTTTTATTATTGCATTAAATCTTCACTTAACTCAATCTACCATGTTAAAGTGGAAGCCTTAGGACCTCCTAACTTCAGCTTTGAAGCCTTATCCTCATCGTTCCCTTTGAAGCCTTATCATGAGTTGGCTGAGACCAATTTGAGTTCAGTGTTTTATGACTACTTAGGTCCCACACCTAGCAGCACAACAACACAATATACAGACCAACCTGCTGATAGCCATTTAGCATGGTATGTCCATGTGTAACACTGTCCACTATCTACTTTCCTAAAGATGTCTGAAGCGTATTTGCTTTGAATCGAACCATTTGAGTCCTTAAATCAGTTTTGAAACGAACACATTGTTCCACTTTCTCCCCTCTGTTCTTGTTATTTGTTGCCTCTGCTTTCTCTCTCTATAATAGAAGTAGACAAGATTTCAGCAACAAGGCCCACACTTTTTAAACATACCAGTATGTCGTTCATTCCTCCCAGCCCCTGGTACTTTGAAGTACAAAACCATATATGAGATTTTTCTCTGGCTGAAGCAAAGCATTTTAGAGAAGTCTGCTTCTATTACTTTTATGACTTTAAATGGAAATCTTGTGTTACTGTATGAGAAGAAAAAAACATGCCATCCCTTTTCATCCATTTGTAATAGTTGTAACCTAATACAAGAATCTTTAATGCACGGGTAATTTAACTAGTGTGATAACCCAATAGCCATTAGTTTTAGTTTTATTGATATAGGGCAAAGTTTCAGAAAGTCATCATATTCGTAACTTCAGTCTCGAAAATCCAGTATATGCTAATTTAAATTAGACTTTTAAAATTCTTTTACATGCCTACTTATTTTTATTATATCTGCCAGGAGATGATCTATTCTGTCTTGCATTGGTGTGCATCTGTCTGTCGGTTTGTCTGTCCAAGGCTCATCTGCTGGACTCAGCAGCCTAATATTTTATTTGCTCACTTGTAACTGTATGCTCAAGGACCTTACTGTGATTAACTCTTTTTGGAAAAAATAGACTGTTTTTATACCAAAATAGACTACTGACTTCTCACTATTCTTAACTGGCAGGTTAGTATATCTTTGATGCAAAGGCTGGTGCAGACAGCTGCATAGTTTAAAATGAGAGCGTATCTGTTGCATGTGACAAGTGCGTGAAAAACGCGTCTGATGTGCTTGCAGTCTAGACGGGAGGCAATTGTGGTTTGTATTCATTCTATAAAAACTGCACTTTTATAGTTACAATATCAATAGTCCTTTACAGACTCAGGTTTTACCTGCTAAGCTTTTATTTTCTTAAATATATTGTACACTTGCACTTATAAAGCAAATATTACTTTATTATGATTATTTCTTTCAAATACAGAAAACATGGCATGCCCGCAGTGATAACACCATGTTTAACCCTAAACACTCTCTAGCTTCAGCTTAATCCTGCCAAAGCGCACCAAAAAGGCCAGGCGTGGCCAGCTTCATTGTTTCAAATTGTAAAATGGTACCTTTTTAAATAGTTAACTTATTTTGGGGGGAAACATACACATGAAATGGCAATACTAGGTACTATATCATGTTTTCGCTAAAGGTATACCAATTTTTAATGAATTGAACAATGCGCTGATTTCAGCATTGCACTCTCCCGGCACATGTACAGATAATTTGCCAGGATCCTATTAAAAAGGAACTCAGTAAAATAACAACCCTCTGCAAACACAGTGCATTCTCCCATCACATGTGCTGTTAACATTACTGCCAACACTACTGTACTGAGCCAAAGGACTTCATGCTTTCAGGGAGGTTTTGATTATATTACTTGAGTTAATAGATTTTATTTTTAAGGATATTTTAGTTAGCAGCAGATAGTACACAGTACATCCTAAATTTGCACACATCCCACATTGTCAGCTTTAGTACCCGTGGTACTAAAAGGTACCTTTCCCCATTAGTTATGTTGATGGCTAAATACCACATGGAACATTTCACATTGTGTGTATTTAAGAAATGAATGGATCTATTTGCCGCATTAAAGGCTTATGATATGGTAAATAGTTAGTTTTTATTTGCATATGAAATGGTATTCACAGCCTAAAAAGTCAACCTCTAAACTTTATTTTTATTCTCGTTATTTCCCATTATTTCCCATGGAAAGTTTCCACTTTGAATATACCCGGAATTTTGCAACACTAATCTCACAAGAGCATCTGCTGCAATTGTTGAGCTGTAACATCACATGGCTGTCTAACAAACTGTTGGCTCTGCTGCCAATTTTAATGAACCACTATTAGAACGAAAGGATAAGAAATGTGCCATCCTTTACGCTTGCCCATTAGACATGACTGCAGCAGCTGCCTGTGTATGAAACGTCAAACACGCCGAGTCTGTGCTTCTTTAACATCAAGGGACATGAAGCTAAAGGGAACTGAGGCCAAATACAAAGCAACTGTGGACTAAAACGCACCATATGACGTTAGTGCTTCATTAATCTCCACATGATCATACCTCCAGGTCCATCCACTTCCATCCAATAACCTATATTCCTGACTTTGTTATTTAGCAGATCAGATTGGCTGTGGTTAAATATATGTGTCACACATGATAATCTTAAATTAACATTCATAATGGGTTGGGGAACTTTCTTCTTCTGTGTAAGGAGCCGTGTCTTTGAGGCTGATTGCATGTGTCAAACGGGCATTGTTGAGCCATTTTTTCTCCATCCGTTCATCAGCAGTGAGCCGGCCTGTGTGAGCATTCTCTGAAACTGTAGTCAGCAATTTCACCTAATTACAATGCTACGCTTCAATCAGGTTTCACAGTCCATGAAGATTGTGATCCAGAGGAGCCAAACACATCTGCGTATCAAAGACACTGAACAAAAAACACAATGTGTGATTGCATTTGTGAGCTGAACAATATTTCTTATGCCTCACTTCCTTTTGGTTAGGACACATTTGAGCTGATGCCAAAACATTTCCATGTAAAATCCCAGAAGAAGATTAGCATTTATCCTTAATTATCTTGCCTTCTGTAATTACATACATTGAATCTCTGATCAGCTCTTTCTGAAAGGGAAAGATGTGCAGCAGTGCCCCTCTGACATCTGCAGTCGAGGCAGCTGCCAGGACAGAGTGGTATATTGGGAAGCTAAAGACATGAATGAAGGCCTTAATCCATGTTTTTTTTTTCACAGTGGTTGCATAGCTGTCATAAGTCATAGATAAACCTGTAAGTACATAACACGTATGCATGTATGCTGGTCTGTCTTTGCGTGTGCTTATCCATGAATTAGTGATCAGGTTAGGTGCATAATGAATCATGAATGGGAGTGGCAGTGCCAGACGTAATGTTTAAGATACAGCTGTGTTGTTTTACATCTAAGTGGAAGGAGGCTTTTCTCTACTGTATATGAAGAACCTGACGTAACATTTGTATCCTCTTTAATACATTAGCCCTTCTGTCAGCACTGTCACCCCAGGCTTACATTCAATATGTGATACTCTGCTGCTCACTCAGTTAAAACAAATCTAACACTTTCCCTTTCATCCTTGCCTGTTCATCAAAAGGCTGACAGACAGCACACGTTACCAAGTGGGTAGAACCCAAAAGTGTTTTTTAAGCAAACGTGCAAAAGTTTCAGCAGCAGTGAAATAATTGTTTACATTTTCTTTTTGGCAAGCCATTTTAACAGATGCTATGGATATGCTCTGGGACTGTTCCCAACTTTCCACTTGCCCCTCTTCACCTGCAGCCAAAGGAATTGTAGCGACAAAAACAATGTTGTTAGCGACAAAAACAAGCCTCTGTAATGTAAATACATTACAGAGGCTATTTTTTATACAAGCATACAGTAACAGCAAGGCTTAATTAATTAACATAGGCGTGTTCAAATGGATTGTTCTGAGCCAACTGATTGTGTTTTTAATTGGTCTCCGGAAGTGAGATGCCAAATTGTTATTCTTTTTATAATTATAATGTTCTTAATTATAGTTGTCATACTAGAAAGGAGGGAATTTAGTGCAAACCTTTCACATATGTATTTTCTTTAATAGTTGTGCAGCTGTAAATAGGAGCTATAAATGGAACTGCACAATATGAATTCACATTGAATTGTACGGCTCTGACAAAGGTGGGAATTGGGTCTTGGTGGCTGTTAAATGGGTACATTGATTCATTTAAATTTCATATTTAATTCAAACCAATTTATTGTATAAATGACCTTGATTCCCTTAAGGACTATCATGAATGCACTTACAATTGATTTGCTTAATTTGTCTCTGTAAATGTATTTTTATAGTTATTTGTGCCCATACATTCATCCCTTGCGTTCTATCATTCCACCCTAAGTCTTTATTTTAGTTGGCACTGTTAGTATTGAGTCGTACAAGTTTAACTCAGCCTGACAAAGTCTGAGCACAACTGTGATCTTGCAAGCGTACAGTGTATTGACAGCTTGGTTTCAAATTCCATCTTGGGTGCGAAGCAACCCACTAGAACGGGACAGATATGGTCCAGTGAGCCAGAATCCCATCTAGATTTGGGGGACGATTATTCCCCAAGTTCACCAAGGTAGGCCTTTATGTTTGTGTTGTTCTTTTGAAACAGAGCTTACAGTGTATAAGCACAATAGTTCTGTCCTTTATTATTTTGGCGTTACTGCTATCTATATCTGCTGTTTATTTTGGTATCTGTATTGTGGAGAGAAGCCAGAAAAATAGACTAAGGAGAAAAGGAGAGGAGGAATAACATGTGACAAGTCAAAAGATCATAAACATGCAGCTCACACTCCTACCTGCTGTTCACAAAGTCCTTTTTTATGTTGGCTGATGTAACAGCAGCATCCCCATTTTTCAAAGGGCTGAAAGTAGCTGGATACGTCAAATTATGTGTTTATACAAAAACAAGACTGAAAGAGGAACAGAGGGGTGTACAACCTTTCAAATCTAAAAGCACCAGGGTTTCCTTTTAGCTGTCATTTGCACTTAAGGACAGTTCTGCCTTTTTATTGATTTTTTTCTTCTTATCCTTGCCAACCTTTAGTGGCCAACAGTGGCGTTCTACCCACTTTGACAAGTTAAGTCAATTTGTTGCGTCAAGCGAAACTTCAAATTGAAATTGACTTACTTCAGAGTTGCTTCCTAATGCAGCGAGCGAATGTCATCTAAAGTTATCCATCATTATGACAATAAACCATACTCTTGTGCCAAACTCTTTTCTGGGGCATAGTTTCAAACACAGCAATTTCAGATCTTTGGAAACAAGGTCCACACAGCTGACATTTGACAGTTGCCAACCAGCTGATGCATGCCAGTTGAAACTGACTCCAAGTCAGCCTTAAATTCCCTCACTCCTCAATGTAAACATTTTCCGCCCCCAAAAAATGTGATGGAACATGTTGCACTACACTTTGAATGAAAGTGAATGAGAGCTCAAATGTAAGCAAAACTGATACAGCACAAACCGCGACGACTACATCGCCTGAGAAAATGAACAACAGAGATTTATGTAAAGCAAAGATAAAACTAAAAGATGGTAAAAACACATTAATGAAATAATACCACTATTTCAAGCTCTCTGCCATGCACAACATTTATTTCTCTGCAGGCATGTGTTAAACTGATCACAGCTTGGAATGAGGATTATCACACAGTGTTGCGTCTCCTCAGACTGGAAACAGTGTGTGACAGTTGAAGAATTCTGTTGCGTTGCTAAAAGATTACAGCGTTGTCGTTTACTAAAGGGAACAAAAGAGTCACCGAATGGAAATCGACTTGCATTTCAGCACATTTTGTTGTTTTTAGAGAGTTTGGTCTCAGTGGCCAGGAGGTTTGTTCGTTACTCCAGAGACAATAGGCTTGTGTTGAACTGTTGATGGTGCACCTCATTACAGCAGCTTGGTGCCTCTCTGAGGACTGATTAAGGATTAAGCACATTTGAGAGTACCAACACGTACATACTGCGTCCTCCTTGTTTCATTATCCATGCAGAGCTCCTTCATCTATAGCTTACTGTATATGCATGCAGAACACCAGTGGGACTGTCAGAGCTTGCATTGTGTAGAGGAATCCATACAAAAAAGTCCAACAGTCTGAGTCTTTTATGCACCAATCCACCACTGGTGCAGTGACAGACATTTTCTCTTTCTCTTCCTTAAAAGTTAATATGTAGAACTGGAGAAAAAACAAAACTTAGATATTTCATTTGAGTACTGGCCAGACCTTATTTATTCATTTTTTCTAAACCTAATAATGATGTCTGATGCTCTCAGATGTAGAGCAGCAGAGGAAAGATTCTACAGCAAGTATGCAGAAAATGTGGCACCTCTAAATTTGCTATATTTGTACGTATCGGTAACGAGTAGAATACAGGGAAATTATTTTCGAAATAATTTGAACAACGGCTGCCGTTGATGGCAAGCGCTTTGCTGGCTCCGCAAAGGTTGCTGCCCAGGAAGACAAACTTTTGAAAAAATACTTATAATGATCAGTGCATTTTAATTTGTTTACATTGTAGCCACAATCTTAATCTTTTGTTTTTTTGTTCATGGGTTTCCTCTTCTAACTGACATGGAGCCCTCAGGTCCGTCTCATAAGCTCCTGCTGCTAAGTTACAGCTGCCCATAGTTATGACTTCACCATCAAGTGCTTTTTGTCAGAAATTACAACGAAATAGACCCTGCAATGTAAAATATATTGAGTCAAACCACATTATATTGGTTTGTAAATAAGCCATTTAGACAACAGGGTTTTCTGACTGATTCATATTTGAAGCTCACTCACTTTCAATTTCTTATAACTGGCAGTTGTTATTGGTCAATTGGCTGCATTTCTGTTTCATTTAGTTGCATACCAGGTAGTTTTCTGAGCTTTAAAAGTCTATTTATAGGTCTTATAATGGTATCATATATTTTGTGTAATAAAAGCACTGAGTGTGAGGTTGTAAGCTACATGGCTTGATTTACAATCTGACATTTTATAAACACAGTTTTTATATTGGTAGAATTTAACTGGAAGTGAAATAAATGATTTATGCAGATGTATGTTTCGTGTTACACTAAAATGGTGACCGATTGATAAGAGGGGGGCCAAAATACTTTTGATCGACTATTTGTCTCCAATTGCTATAAAACATTAAGAATGGACCAAAGTTAAACCTTTTTTTTTTATTTTTATCAATTAGCACAAAATAAAAACTATTTTAAAGCAGTATTTAGTAGAAACAGCTTTTGCAGTGATTTCAGTATTTTTGTACTTTTGTTTCAACTTGGTTCCTCTGGATTCAGGGATTTTAACATATGCGTCCTTGCAGATGTAGTCAAGTTTGGTGCAGTTTGGTTGGTATTATCTCATAAGTTGCTCAATGCAAGTCATTGTACAAATCAGATACTCTGTTTGATTGAAGTCTTGATGGGGGTTGGGTCACATTTTGCCCTCTTGGCTAAACTCGTCCTGTTGTTTGGAGTAGTAGTTTACTTAAGGGTTAAGGGGTACTTCAGGGTCTTATTTATCTATTCCCACATATCTCCCCCTGATACTAAAAGGTACACCTGTCTGGTGATGCCTCCATCACCATGCTCTGAGATAGAGATTTGCGTCATATGCGTGATGGGTTAAGTCTGGCAGTGTGTCTGATAAGGATGTGAATTATGGCTGTAGAGCAGATTTTTTTTATATATCATCAGACTTCAGAATCTTTTTTCCCTTCATTCTTTATGTAATTCATGGGCCATTACACACTTTTAGACACAGAGTATATCCCACAGATGTGAGAGTTACATAACTTTTTTTCACATGTGTCATGTTATTTACTGATTTAAAGATGTTTTCACTTTCTAAATATTTCAGTTATTTAATACTCTTACTTAGATGCAATAATTGTGTTTCTGAATCATATAGACATTTCTTTGCTCAAATCTTCACTCTGATATAGCGTATACACTTTTTGTGGACTGATGGATGATCCATTCTTCTATAAGTGCAATCATTTAAATTGTCCTTGTGTGCAACCACTCAACTTGCCGAGACTGCCCAAGGACATTCAAAGGGATTTTGAAATACTTAACTCACCTTGGAAGACCTGTCTTTATTTATTATAGGCTGTGTAGAACATCACATTATAAAGATAACACACTTAGCATTTTTTTTTTAAAGGAAAAGATTATCTGAATAACAAGTATTTCACCACTCACCACTATTAGAACCTGGCCATGCAGATAATATTGGATATTATATGGTGAGGTTTTGCTGCTACCCAGGTACAATTGTTGAAATTTGTGTTCATTGTGCAAAACATTTAAAAAAATCATCGACAGCTGCCTTTCCAGAAAATGTGTCCTGGTTATCGGAGGTAATACATAGAGCTTAAAATAGACCCCTTAGACTATAGTAGAGATAGACTGCTTTTCTATTAAAGTAAGCTATGTGTGGTCTGTTCTGAGTAACTGGGACATTAAAAAAAAATAGAGAATGTTTTATTGTTTTGGGGCTGAAGTGTTGGTGGTGGAGATCTCAAAAATGCACAATAAATTACACAATATAAACAATTTATTAATTGATTTATGAATTCAACTTTTTCTCTGAGATTGTTGTTATTCTCTTTGCCAGGAGAATCATTCACTAGCTCGCACGTGTGAGTGTGTCCGTGTCAATGATTTAGTGTGCACCTCTGTGTCTGTCCATGGCTTGTCTCTCATTTTAATGTAACAAACTGCACAATATTTTTGGTGGCCAGTTATTTCTGCATGCTCAAGGTCCTCTCAAGGTTAGGGTGACTCACAGTTTTGTAAAACATATTTTATTGCCTGTTTTATATACTGCCATTGACTGCCTGCTGACTCCTCACTCACCACTCCTAACTGGACCCCTAGCTGTTAGGGTCCTTTAGAGATAAGACAGCTGAGTGCATCTCAGACACCCAGCCACTACTCTGTCGCCAGAGACACAGTGGGTGAAGCTCTTTTATAGTTTCGTACGGTTAACCTATAACAGCTAACTACCAGTTCACACACTGCTGTACTAATAAAGGATTGATTATTATTATTATTATTATTATTATAACTACCAGTTCACACACTGCTGTACCTCGCCCGCACTCACCCACTGCTATGCCTGCAGACAGCTTGAGTTTTGTGTTTTAAGTGTGTTTTAAGATGCCTTACAGCAAACTGTGAGTCCTATTTATTCAATCACAAAATACAGCAGTGGTTGCTGCAGACACACCTGCCGAAGATCTGCATTGTACTGAGTACACTTGTCCAGTAATATACGAGGAAGAACATGAGCACATGCTGTGATTCTTAAATTAAAGTATTCCTGCTTAAAGCTGCAGTAATAAATATTTTTTGAGAAATTTGAAAAGTGTATCAAATAAGTACGATGAGTGTAGTGTGAAAGGGGTCAACGTAGATTTTACAACTGTTGTGTTGGTTCCAAGTGACCAAAAAAAAAATCAATGAATGCAGTTTGAAAGATATTTTTTTGGTTCATGTCTTCTATTTGGTATAGCCTTCACAGTTTCTAGAAACAGGAATATAGTTTCTGAATACACTGCCATTCATTTGACGTATCTGATACTGATGTACTTGAGCTCAGTTGCCATTGCAGCAGTGCTTTGAACTGTGATATAATGAAAATCCTGCATGAGGTGTATGCACTGCTATATCAACGTTTCTCTCTGTTTCACACGATAGCAGGGTACCGACAAATATTATCCCTCCCCATTTGTTACGGTCTGTCCCTCTTTGATAGCTTTGGTGATGAGAGTCCCAAAATCACAGGAGAGTTTTGATCAAAGACTCAGCTCAGCCTTTTGAAAAACCTGAATCCTGTGGCAGTGATGTGTGTAAAAAAACAGCGCTCTATGTCTCTGTCTCCCTCAGGTGAGCACCTGCGCGTCTGTCCCCAGGGATACACCTGCTGCACATCCGAGATGGAGGACAAACTCAACCAGGAGAGCAAAGTGGAGTTCGAGAACTTGGTCGAGGAGAGCAGCCGCAATATAAGGACGACATTTGTCTCGAGGCATAAAAAGTTTGACGGTAAGCTAAAACTGCTGACATACATATTCATTTGTATCCCAGACACTTCAACTTTTAGTAAATCATTTTTAGACAAACACTGTCAAACTTGTGAATGGAGACTACTGATGCCACGACTAAAAAAATACTGGCTGTTATTAATAATACTGTATGAGCATCTCTTCTTTTCATACATTTTGGTCCTCTTCTTCCTCAGTACTGATTACTTTTTTGTGAGTTTTCTTTCTGTTGGCTCATACAAACAGACCTCATGAGGGCTTATCACAAGTCTAACTAGTTATCATATCAGTTGTTCAACACTCAGACTTAGACTTTTTTATTTTTCTTATTGCGTTATGGAGCATTGCACAACGTGATGGTGCTATGTACTACTTGTTCCAAAGGAGCCACTGTGAATTTATTTACACACTGTCAGAACAAGACTGCACTAATGTGGCTTTGTGGTGAACAAATGTTATTGCCGTTCTGTATGCTTGAATGCAAAGTTGTCAGTTAAGTAAATTCATGGTGCACATTATTATATCAAGGTGTCAAAGTGTCTTCATGCCACTCGTGACACAGGCACACACGTGAACTGCATATTAATAACACAGTTTAACCATCATAGTATAAATTACATGTTTTTTACTTCACCCTACTTGAAAAGCAGCTCTTGGCTCTGCTAAAAATGCAAGTTCCACCTTTTAAGCTTTTACTCGTACGCTGTTAGCAACATGCGGTGTGGTTAGCATAACACACATCCTTGATATGAAAGTGACAGAAATTATACCTTTTTTATTTTCCTAATGCAGTATCTGGTTGCCTTTTAAAGTTGATAAAGATTATAAGTTCATATATTGGTGTTATCTCCTATCCTAAAATATATTTGCTACTCTCTGACCCTTTTTAATGAGTTTGCATGCCCGGTATTGGATAAAGGTAAATTATTATGTCATCATGTGTTCAAACGTAATCTTGAAGAATGTAGGTTTTGCAAGAAACTTGAATAAAAACAGTTGTTTGAAGGAGATGTTTTGACAGCAATATGTAATCGATATTGGATAGGGAATTATGACCTCTTTAACTTCCTAACACTGATGACATGTTTAAAAAAAAAATATATATATATTTGCGGGATGATGATGAAAAAAAAGGTCTTGCATACCAGCTGCTATAAAGTCATAGCATAGCATAAGCAGCATAAAAGTGTCTAGTTTTTATCAACAAAATGTTTTCCTTGACAGTGAATATCAAATTTGTCTTACATGCTGTTTAAAGAAGATCAGTGAATTGAAGCCGTGACCCTGAGTAGCAGAAAAATCAATGAGCCTTTTCTGCATCTCAGACATCTGTGATTCTGCAAAGTGATGTGAAGTAATATCTATGTGCAGATGGTAGAGGGTTATGCAGGGCCTTCAATATGATAAAAGTGACGCTAATAAATGTTGAATCACGACCATTTTTGTTGGCCTTGGCAAAACTGCATGTCTAAAATCCACTCATTTTTTTCTCTTTATGTGAAATCAAGTGTGATACAAACTGAAAACTGACTACCGGCACCAGAAAGGATATAGCTGGAATAAGAGAGATGAGCGTTCCACCTGGCCAGAAACAATCAAGAATAGTTTCTTTCAAGTCTGTCACTGCTGAGTGGTAAATGATCCATCTGTCAGGTTGGCAAACAACTGAGGACAATACCTGCATGTCCCTGCTAGAGTCGAATTCAATGGCTTTTGTTTTAAAGGACAATATTAGTTTATCAGTAGGATTTTTTTACATTGACTGTAGGGCTGATAAGAGAAGGTTTGGAGTATATATGTTGTGAATATGTATTAATTCACATATAAACTCTGAACTACGTATGTCCGAAGCATTGACTTAGAAAGTTATTTAAAACAACCTTGATTGATATGAGAGATATGTCGAAGATAAGCATCATTGGTTTCAATGTTATGCATGCAAGGTTACTAGAGATGCCCTGACCAATGTTAAGAATTTTCCGATATCTGCTGGAATAAAGGATCAAATTCTGATCCTTTTTCTTTCCTACTGAGATTTTTCCACATCAGCCTGCTAGTGTTGCAACACTGTTTTCCTTTACTGCATGTCAGCCAACTGTCCAAGCATTTCCTGCATATGCAAGTGAAAATTAGAGAGTGTGAATGTAAAAGAGTAGAGACACTGACGTTGGCAAAATGCTAACAAATCTCTCTTTCTCATTAGCAAGGAGCAGTGTACATATATTCAGGTTATCATTTTCATTCAGCACACACCGTTGTTAAAATGACAACCATTGCTGGTGGCAGGTCATATCAGCTGTCACTAATTAATTCAGTGAGTAACATGATGGAAAATTAAACCTGTCTGTTGTTGGGTTAAAGTGCTTTGTCTTCACTGTACCTAAGATGATTTGTGTGGGAAGAAGCTCCACTCTGTAACGCAAACGTGAGTGTTTCTGTAGTTCACACAACTCCAACAGACTGGTCCGTCTTCTCTCTAGCTGATTGTGTCACGACAATTTCAGTCACATTCTGTAATAAAACTTTCATTCACATCATATCATTAATTTAAACTTTAAGCTTAATATTTTAGAGCCAGGCTCTTCAGCATTTGGATCAAGAAGCTCATAGAAAAAACAAGGTGTGTTGGATTAAGTAGGCTACAATCATTTAATGTGTCGGATATATATTCAGTCGGCATTCAAGTAAATGAAATACTGGATGGACCTCGGTATCCGCACACACTCAATATTAAAGGAATCATATTGTAATCGGGGGAAAATAAATCTTGATTCGGACTTTCCTTAAGCTAACTGTACTAAACCTTCTATAGTAAGAGTAATTCTGTACTGTTGTGTGCCCTATTATTGTTTACCTTTAGTTGTTTTCCTTTTATTTTTTCATGTTTTCCATCTAATTTTGACAATATGACAACAACTATCTTTTTTCTTTAAGCAGTCCTAATGGAATCCTCATTTCGCAATAAAAGATGACCCGATTGAGTCTATTTAACATCGAGGGAATATGTTTCTTTAAAGTTTATGCTTTGATAGGCCTCATTACGCCCTTAGTTTCAAAATACTTTTAAAATACTTTTTCACAGAAGAGTGATGTTAGTGAGAGGCGCACAGGAGAACTGCTGCAGAAGATGCAGAAGTTCAAGCACACCATCTTTTACATTTTTGAAAGAATGTGTGGGAGTTTTGTTTTAGGTGCTCATTTCAACCCATATTCTTCAAGTTCTAAAAGTCATGTTTCTGTATGTGTGCCATCTCTCTCTTGAACTAAGTTGGAATGAACGCAGAAATAATTGTACTGTGCTCTGTTGCCTTTTTTTAATCAGACACATGTAGACAATTGGCCACAAAGACAAATATATATAAATGGAATCACAGTTGAAAAAATATTGAATTAATGAATCTTAGATCTTGGTATTGGTTACAAGAAATAATAATAATACAATTGTATAGAACACTCAAGGAAAAACACATTTTAAGGATTTTCTCTGGAACAGATGTAATACACAGAATTAGAAGAAGGTTCTGCTCTTCTTTGTAAAAACTAATTGGTAGCCATAGTTATGCAAGCGTTGCCAGATAGTTTGAAATGTGCAGTAAAAGCCTATGTATTTCTACATTAATAGCACCACTTCAAAGACGATGCCTCTAAAATAATGTTCAAATATCTGTGCAGTTGTAAAGTGACACCGGTGACACAAATCACTTGTGCAATTCCACCTTCTTCACATGCCCATATTGCCAGGCCACTCAACATCGCATTCCTTCTCCTTGCGTTAAGCTCTCTCCACCTCGTGGGGTTTGAATCATCCCTCATCAATTTTACATGCCCTCATTTCTGTCCCCAGTTATTTATAGGGCCCTATTATGAAAACCTTAACTTACTTTTTGATTACTGACTGCTTCCCCTGGAGGCCTGACGGTTTTGATGCATTATTGAGCAATCCTGAAGCCATAAATGACTGTTGCACACTAGAATTTAGGTTTGGGTATTCATCTGGCCAAGAAATCTTTCCCCCCCATCTCTCAGTGTGCGTTATATTCTCCCAGAGGGACTTGGAGTTGGGTCATATTCCAGTCCAATTGATGGACAGTATGGGGAAAGAAACTTACAATCCAACTCTGCAGTGTTGCAAGTCTGCATTTCTTTGGCTCACTATGGTTACCACTCCCAACAGGTTTGTTTTATTACTCTCTGAAAGCATTAGTGTTTTTTTCTGTGCTCAGTGGGTGCCCTGAGGTAACCTGAATTAAGGAGAAGAAATTAGATAAATATTTACAGTATGTATGTGCGTGAGAGAGAAAGCCGGAGAGACGGAGACAGAGATAAAGACAGAAACACTGGATGTGTGAAAGAGGCAGAGAGTTGCATCAGATCTGTTAAAGATTAATTGCAGTGGATGAACCATGATAAAAGATGCCTCATGATCAGTCAAGGGATTTGAGACCTTTGAGATTGAATTTGATTGAATTAAAAAATGTTAACATCTCTTTGAATTCTGGTCTAGTATTACATATTTAAAATGTCACTATCTTAGTTAAAAAGGATGACTCCTAGGGCAAGTCGGATGGTTGTTTATTCGGGTCTAGCTCGAAGAATTTATGTATCAAATTTCACCAAATTTGCATAAGATCTGCACAGATTAACTCTGCTCATGGGAGCGAATCAGCTTATTGTTGCACATTGAAATGATTTATTTGGCTCTTAAATTATTCAGTTATGACTGCAGATGTGACTAGGATTGCACAGGTTTACGTAATTCTAAATGGCGACTAAATTCCAAATGGCTCCAATTCCAGATGAGACCGGATTAATCAAATCTCACCTCAATTCTCCTCCCAAAAGGATTGTGTGAATGATTTGAAATACCAATTTAACTTAAATAAGATTTTCACCTTAAATTAACCCTCAAATAAATTTAAGGTATAGCAGAACAAATGGTCTCCCCTTCATGACAATGTATATCGATGTCATTGTGGTCCTTGTCTTAGCTTGAAGCTAACATACGGGGAACTTACATAGGGAGACATATTCAAATGTTCTTTGTTTTATGGCTATGCTTTAAATCAATTGAAGCTTCTTGTTCAGCATTATATACATCCCTTCAATTCAGTATGTTTAGTGTCTTTGACAACTAGCAGTAGGTGTGTAGGAGTTTAAGAGGTTAACAGACTGAATTGGAGAGGATTTTGAATCAATTGTATCTCCAGTATTACCCTTTCAGTTTGTTCTTGTTGTATGGTAGATGCTGATTAGGTTCAGTTTGGTTTATGCTTTTCTGTGGAGACCCCGGCAAGAGATTAGTGTGTGTGGTTGGTTGACTAAAGTCTGGGTTGAGCAGCAGCCTTGGATGACTGAGCTCTTTGATCCTGCCCCAGTAGAGCTTCTCCACTCAACGTTGAGAGCCGCAGTGCCCCTCATTCACTCCAACGATCCCTTATTCACATTCAACTTAAACCAAGACTGACTCCAAACACAACACCCCATTCTCTCTAAGCTGCAGTCCCTACAAATTCACCAGCTCCTAGTGGACTGTGTAAGCCGTCAAAAACACACAGGGCAGAAAACTCTACTCCAGTTACTGCATTTCACAGATTCATTCTTTTTCTGTAACATTTTAGTTCAAGGTGAAGCGCCTCACAGATGGGAAATGTTGTCCTTTTAGGTTTCAATGGAAAATAAAATAATTCAGATGTTAGTAGTGGGATAGACACCAACAGACACAGCTATTCCTGGGCTCAATATTGAAAGTTGTTTGTGTACCCCAGAATACTGAGTGAGTATTTTTAAGAATAAGCACCAAGCACATTTTTTAATGAATGAAAGAACAGTAAATAAGACATACGATATATGTTTCTGTGGATACTGTGGCATCTTTTAAACAAACAAAAAAAGCTTTAACATGAAATCGGAGAGTGATGAGTCACAGTTAACATAGTACATCAAAATCGATTAATTAAGCACTAAAATTAAACAAAAGACCTTCTTTTAAATGTAATTTGGTCTGCACTATAGTCAAATAATGAACTAAATCTTTTAATTATGGTTTAGAAATACCTTAAATTTGGTTTTGGTAAGAGATGAACAGACATTATTGCGGGTCCATTTATAGAATAAAACCATTGTATTTGTAATGCTTTAGATCTGAAAGTGCAGTGGGTGAAGTAGTGTTTGATGTTGTTTAGACAATACTAATAATCATAATTACTATTACAACTTACATAGCCTTCGAACCTGATCATTTATCAATAGCGTTAAATTATTGATTACTTTCGGGTCAGACTTTATCACTAATCACCGATCTGTTACAGGTGTGGAGGTTTGGTATGACACTACACAGTGATGGATTGTCCTTTGTTCATAGCATGTCTTTGTGCGTGACTCCTAAACTCTGCCTCAAAGAGAGACACTATGGTGTTGTCGCCTCAGTGCTGTTGGTTTTTGTTCAAGGAGTGTGACTTTCAAAGTGTAGATTTATTTAATGCTGGATGTTAACATCAAGGCCATTTTTCTTCCTGAGGTTCACAAAGCTCAAGCCTAAGGTTTCATCCAGAAGACAGTAAATAAACACAACATAGAAAATGTTCTGACCTTAAAAATATTGAATTGATAATCAGGACATCCAAAACCAGTTCTGCACTTACATATCTGCCTCTATATATAAAACCTCTGGTAATCTTCTAGCATCCCCAGACACCACAAACTCAGATTCTTTACATTTATTATTCATGTCCGACATTCATTGAAGTACTTACAAGTAAAATTTTGAAAATGCCCACAATTCATTGCTGACATCAAGTGGTTACATCAAAATAGGATCTCAAAGGTCCTCATTATGCTATACTCGCCCCAGTTCAGCTCTAAAGTTATAAACTACTGTAGAATTATAATGACCCATTTTGTCATAACTGGCATTAATACTACTTTTAAGAAAGTAAATAATTTCTTCAGTCAAAATGTTGATACATCATCCTTATTATAGTTAGTGTCACAATGTATGCCTGTCTTGCGTCTACAAACTTGATTGATAACTTGAACACATTTAATTATGCCAAGCACAAACTAAAAAAAAAGTACTTGAGTTTGCGGACTGATTTGTAATTCCCATTATCCTTTGTGCATAATATAATAGCCAACATTATTAATTTATACTATGAATAAATTGAATAAAGAGGTTACACTTGATACACAGTGCAATATTCTGATGAGATTTGGCCCCATTTAGACATTAAACTCTAGTTGGAAGTTTGGCTGCTATGACCCGCTCGACACTAATTTGGCAGAGGTAAACTTGCTAAATACATTAAGTGTTCTTGGGGCCTTGGCAACTATTAGCCAACACTGTGGAGAGTATCTTGGTATGTAATAATGCTCCTGAAATTAATTTATAAGATAAGCGAGACAAAGTGTGAAGCTGCTAGTCATTGTGGTTGCCATATATGTTAATAAAGTTTGTTCTGAGGTTTTCAATGTAAAGGAAAGCCAAAGGCTGATCAAATCAAAAGTGCTCTTGGGAACGTTGGTACACTTTCATGACAATCTGCCTATTACATCAATGCATATTCGTTTTGCAAAGTTAACATCTTGGTGTGAGAATGATCCCAGAGGGAAAGCTAATGAAGTGTCTAAAATGGAAAATGTTTTTCCTCTGGCTATGTGTTCAGAAAATGTCATGGCATGCTGCCCATAAGATTTTCATAGTTTTTGTCTGTTGGTCTTGGATGAAATGTTAGGGCATCACCAAAGTAATGGGGAATTTTCCTTTTTGACATGTCCACTCAAGTCAAATTAGTTTTTATTAATATAGGCCAAAATCACCATACCTTAAAAGGCTTTACAATCAGTATAGCATGCGACAACCTCTATCCTCAAACCCTCAGTTTGGGAGATTGGGAAAAAAATTGAGAAATATGGAGAGAAATAACAATAGTAAAATTATCCTATAGACATAAATAGAAACATAAAATAGCAACTAGTTAACTTTTTTAGTTACAAAAAAGACACTCTGTGCCAAAATGCTAAACATAAAATATGGCATACAGAGAAGGTTTGCATCTATTGTTATATTCTTATATCACAAAGTATCATGTTGCATTTATGGCGCAAGTTACCTTATGAGCCTCTTCCCAGGGTTCTCCAATATCATGTTATGTACATTGTCTCTTGAATTTTTGTTTTCCATGACTAACCTATAAAACAAGCTGCCATTAAAAGTTATGTTTTTATTAAGTGCTACTCACCAAAACATATTGTGTGTATCCTGGAGTTCTACCAAATGTGATAAATGTATGTTATTCCTCATAAAACATTTGCAAAGGCATCTTTTCTGTTAAAGAGTGAAACCTGCATTTTTTTTTTACATTGATGTTTACTAGAAAGCAGTTTCTTTTTTCCTGCCTTTGTTGGTGCATTGCTGCATACCTGGGTGCATTACCTTTAGTTTGGGAAAAAAATGGAAGAAACCGTGACATTGACCATATGACATTGAGCCATCACCTCCGAGTACAGGACACATTACGCAGGATAAAATAAATGTTCACGACTCAAAGGACACAACAGGACCCGGTAACCATCTGATGGTACAAGACCCTCATTACACAGGAGATGAGTCTAAATTACACACAGGGCAGGACACTGGTGAGGACAGGACACACATTGATGTAACCCCTACAGTCCAGTGATGAAGCTGAAAGCTTTGTGACAGTTGCATGTCAGTTTCTAATGAAATCTAAAACCATGTGGACACGCAGTTCCTGGAAGTGTTCATGAATAAATAACCTCTATTTTGATGTCCCTGTGTTATCCTAAGTGAATGTCAGGAAGACTGTAATTCCCTGAGGACTGAGGGAATGGGGTCTGTCCAGCGGTGCTTTAGCTGAGAGTTGGTGGCAGCCTCCATCATCTGGCACAGGCTGCCGCCCGGTGTCACTTTTGTACTTCAGGATGGATGGCTCTGTATGGCCTGGACACTGTTAACTCTGTCCCACTGGTGAGCTTCAAGGAGAGGCTATAAGAGGCATACCTTTCCACAGGCCACTGTAGCAAAAGTGAAGAGGAAATCCACGGGCCTGGTGCATTGTGATTATTCTTTCCAATATATTTATTAAATTAGAACTTTGTGTCAGATATTGAAACATATACACTGTGAAAACTCACTTAGAAAAAATCCTGTCCTCGGGATATTGAATTTCCTCGGGCTACAGCTGCGATCGTGCCGTCTATTCAGACAGATGAAAAGTGTTTCCCTCCTCTCGCAAAGGTGGAGATTTGCCTCCCTCATAGATCCCCACTGTTCCGTCTCTTTTTGATCTCCATGCATTATTTAAAAAATATGTCAATGTGGTGACCGCGAGGTTGGCAATAATTTTAGCACTTCACCTGTGATGAATATGTGAATTTTAAAAAACAGATTATGAGTTAAGTCAGAGTAGCTTCATTTCTAAGTATATATACAGTACTAATATAGTAGGAGCATTTTTACATTTTAATAAAACAGTAGCAAAGGGATAGAGGAAAATTATTGCAGGATATGTCTATTAACATTTATGCTGAAAAGGAACAGACTAAATTGAAGTTAAATAGGGATTTATATTTGGCAATAGGCATGTGCTTAAGGATTAACACCTAAAATCTAGGATGTAGGGCAAAATGTTGTTTTGGTTATTTAACATTATAAAAAGTTATTTATTATATAACAAGGTATTGACAAGATAAGCTAAATTGCCTCTATATTATATAAGGAAATTATGCAGTAATAGCTCAAGTAATTTTCATCAGTAATTTTCAGTAATTGTAGGTACAGTTTGAAGAGCACACAATCTGTCCGTGGCCACAGCATGTCTTCATGTTCAGCCCATGGCTCTTTTCCGGAAAAAAATTGGTACAGTTGAGAAATGAAGCTACAAAATATCTCTTTGTTGTCACATGTCTGTACAAAATATATTTTTAATCAAGACAATAATTTAGACTGAGGAGCCTTTAATGAATGTACGCCATTTAGAGTTGTCAGGATGACATTTTTATTAATGTTTTTAATAAAACAAAATGGAATCAAACCACACATTTAGAGACACATAATCAGGTTATGGCTAAATGGTTTTATAGCACTGCAACATTGTGTCCAGCAAAATGATTAATCAGAACATCCCATGTGTGAACTTAGTGTTGTCTGCCAGCTTCCTTTTAAAGATCTGTAACATAACACAGAGTTGCACACACTTTCTCATAATGCCAGTCAGTCATATCAATCAAAATCAGATAATCTTTGTTGGTTGGTCAAAATGAAAACAATGGAAATTTATAAAAAATGAAAGCTTTATTGACAATAAAAATCCCTTTCAAAATGTGAAGCAGACTGCAAGCTGAAGCTGCAATATTCGCATACAACGTCCTCCTAACGTCCTCCTGACGTCCTTGAGTGAGTAAATGAAAGACCGCAGCACGATATGTTGTTTCAGCTTCGATATTGCGATGTATGCATGCTTAATAGTCATATTCAATGGCTATTTAAGTATTACAATTTTTGTGGGGCCACACAATATTCTTACAAGAAAATGTGTTGATGGAATCCGAACATGCCATAGATATATCACATTGAACCATACTCCCTACAACCGATAAACTGCGTGCGAGTGAGACACTGCGAATGCTTTGACCAATGTATCACGAAAAACAGTTATGACAAATTTGTTTTGAATAATGGCCCTTAAGTGCACTTAAAATAGGGTTGAGCTTCGTAATGACTGGAGTCACCCTCACACGTCAAATAGGCATCTAAAAAACGTCTGTTGTTCCCAGTAGGCCTAACTTGATGGCATTATCCACATGCAATGCTTAACTATCTTGTTTTACCAGCCTTTCTGAAAGATGTTTCAAGTCTTTAAATACACTTGCTGTCAAGACAGTTTCCTCTCCGAAAAGAAAGACATGAAAAGCAGTACAGGCCTTTTTTTTTAATATGCTAGCAGTTAACCAAGTCTAAAACAATCAGTGGCTTGCCCAGTGAGTCTGTTGAGGCTGTGCCCACGGCCTCTGATGCAAAAAACGGAGATAGTCACATTGTGTGATTTTATCCACGGAGTTGCGCTTTGAGAAGAAATCCACAACTACAAAGTATTACATACTTTACTAGAACACAAAATGTATATACAGCCTCTTTATGTTACTCTCAAACCATCCACAATGATGAATTTAACCTGACAATGTAGCCTACAAAATTGAATGTGAATATTCCGGGATTTTTTCCTATCGCAATATATATCTTAGAAAATAAAGTATATTGCCATGCCAAATTTGTGTAGCCCTAACAACTGTGTATTGTCTGGTCATTGCTGCAGTCCTGCTCTAGCCCTGAAAAAAGCTAACCTTCATTTAAGAAATGACACTATAACGAGACCAGACACATTAACAATACACAGACTGTGTTTCTTCTTCTGAGAACCTTGGTGTCCTCACTCAAGCGCAGGAAACACTCTGCAGGATGGATTAGTCAAACAAAGCTCTGCATGGAAGCTTTCATGGGAAGAGGCCCTCCAACAGCCAGGTTGAGACAAAGCTGCTTATCCATGGGGTCACAGTAATGAAATGGTGTGTGCAGCCAATTTGCTTGTTGCTATTCAACGGCTCTGAATATCATCCATGGGAGGAAATCACTTTGATTTTCTGAGCCTTGCTAATTGACTTCTCCAGTACCTCTTAGCACTGAACTCAGATCTTGGAAGAGATGACCTCAGCAAAGTAGAATGTTGTCAATATAATTACCTGAACAGTCGAGAGCTTTGCCCCCAAGTTTTGGTTTAGAGCCATGTCCAAAAGTGGTTAAGTTGTTAAATACTTTATATTTTACTACTCAGGATTAATTACATCACCTCATTACTGGGATAATGGTTCAGGCTGTGCCATTAGTTTGCAAGGTATTGGCACCACTGCTGGTGAGGTTTCAATAAGATTAATTACTATATTGTAGCAAGTGTATTATTGTATTCATCATACATTTAAAAAACTGCTATGTTTTATGAAAGCTAAGCATTGTGTCACAAAAACCAGGGTTTCTTGCAGCATTTTATATTAGGGTGGTATGCCTCACTTAAAATAAAGAGAGAGAAAAGAATAAAGAGAAGAAATGATTGTATTCATGGAATATAATATTTGCATATTGCATTGCATTTGTATAACATTGCAAAACAGTTTTAAAAATCAAAATCAATGAAGCAGAACTAGAGATATTGTCTTTTTTCACACATTCCTCTTCCCTCCCAAAACATGAAGCCTACATTACCCATAATAACAACAGGTCACCAGCAGTTCGGTCAGATATTTGGATGTGGGATGCTGGTAGCGGCTAATGTAGTCTCGAGCTGCTAGCCTAAAGCAGTGATGAGGAGCAGTGACAGAGGTCTCACTTCTTTCTAACTTTACACCCCCAGATTTTTCAAACTTGTAGTCCCAACAAACACTGACTCAAGTAACATCACCTGAGGTTATTTATCAGATTTTGCACAGCTCCCTCTGGAGCCACAACTTTTTTCACATATGCACTCTACCTGTAAACAGACTTTAATATGTAAAGTTGGCGCAGTAACCCTTTCAGGGAAAGCAAGGCCAAGCATTTAATGAGTGAGCCAATTGTTTAAACCATCATCTACTCATTGATAACAAGATGCGTCTGGATCTGTCTGATTCAGCTCAGCAGATGATTACCACTTCCACAAACTAATTTCCTAGGGGAATATAAGTACTTATATTCTGTTATGTTTAAATTCAATGTCAACATCCAATATATTATATATTTAATATACAGGATATCATGTACACCTATCATTAGCAGTAATCATCGGTCTTCATCAGCATTCGTATTTTTGAGTAAAGGGATTATTACCGGTAATTGTGACACATCAGTATGCTCCATATGATTTATCATAATTGGGCAATCAAAGAGCATCTCATGCAGCATTCAAGTGAGCCGTTAGAAATGACTCATGCAGAAACTGAACACTGTACATTGAGCTTTGTGAATGCTAACCTAGAGCACTGATCAATTTTTCTCTGCATTTTGCCCAGGCATTATAGCGTCATTAAACAAACATAACAAAACAAGTAGACAGACATTACCCGTAAAATTGGAAATTCAATTTAGCATACATTTATTTCCATCTCTAATATACAGTATTTCCACCTTTACTGACAGTTGGTGAGGCTCACAATCAGTGTAGTTATACTGGCTGTAGGACATAAAGCCAACAACTTTGTCTTGTATTGTTATAATTACTATTAAAAATTCATGTTTGTATGTTTATGCGACTTTGCCTTATGTGAGTAAACTCAACAATTACAAAGTCAACTAGATTATGGGTTCTGTCTTGAAATTAACAGTAATGATTAGTTTAAAGCTTTGAGAGGCCCCATCATCACAGGAGAGATAAGTACTGTAACCAAATATGCAGATTTACAAATTATATCTTACTTAACAATACAATTAGTTTTGCATATTTTTTTATTATAGTAATTATGCAGTAATGCAATGCTAAGACGCAAACTGTAGCCTAACAAGCTAATGGGAGTACTCTTCAAATATTGATAGTCAATTTAGATAATCAGTGGAGGACTTTGGTAGGGATTCGCTGTCATGGTACCCCAAAAAATACTTCCAGGGTTGACACATAGTTTTGCAAGTACTCTAATACTGAACCCTGCATGCCACACAGATTTACAACATAACTAATTAGTATATTTATGCAAGTTGCATCTGCTGATTTGTGGGCACTGTATGTGTGCAATTATTGATAAAGTAACAACAATTGGTTTCTGGCCCTATTGTTGCAAATTAACCTCCAGTTTTCTGTTATCGCGTGAAGCTGACAGCTTGTTCTTGGCTCTGGGATGTCACTCTGTGCAGAGAATCAGCTAAGTATTCTGCAGAGAAACAAAGTAAGATCATGAACCCATTACACTGCAGGTGTGTCAGCCAGTCAACCTCGGAACATTTATCTTTTTGATTTCAGTCCAACCGCAGGCCTCTCACTGGGCTTCCAAACACACACACACGCACACGCACACACACACACACACACACACACACACACACACACACACACACACACACACACACACACACACACACACACACACACACACACACACGCACACATGCACATAGTGATTTAGACTGTGCTGATATAGGCTTTAACAAACCTGCTCCCTATCCTGTCTTTTGTACCTCTCAGTATTTGGGCTTTGTCATGCAGTAAGCCACTTTTCTGTTTTTTCAAATGTGTAATCAGTTTGCATTGAAAACGGCAAAAATACCACAACATTAACCAATAAGAGTGAAATTAGAATAACAAGCAGTGCTTTTGCATGACGTGGTAGTGTGAAGGACTGAAGGTCAGGAGGCAAGGTGCTATTGAAAGAGAGTGTCGGGAAATGGAGACAATCTTTTGAACTGACTGAAAAGAAACAAGAAACAGACTTGAGGTTGAGTTGAATAATGGTCTCGAGGTAGCATAGTGCTGTGGTAGGTTACCTGGGGCATTGTTTGCTGTTATGGAGGCTGTTTGGTCCACAATGAACAAGATAATAACAAGAACACATCACTAAACATTACAGTTTCTGTTATCGAAATGACACAACAAACAGCATCAATAATTACCAGAGATTTTAGTCAACACCTGTTTGACACAGTTTCAACAGAAATTCAACATCACTTAAATCACAAAGTGAGTGTAATATTTGGACTATATTGTTCAATCGCAATCTATTGTATGGGTGTTATTGTGTCCACCTTCTTCTATTGGCCTAGACTTGGGTACAAGTCTGTTGCATACATTGGGGATAATACTTCTCACCTAACAACTGTCCTATATGCACATGCACGTGGCTCTCTAAAGGAAGAGAGCACATTTTCAAAAAGAAGTGTGGGGATATACGACCATCCGACTGAATCTGATTATTTACTTTTCCATACATCACTGTTAAGGTACAATATAATAAAGCTTATTCTGTTGAGGATTGTGCAGACCGGAGACTACCTTAGCATGCATTGAGCAAAAGTCGGGGACACCCTTTATTAATATTAAATGTAGATCTTAAATTTCTCTTGGCTTCCTGTTTCTGCCTTACAGCATTTATTTTAATGCCCAAATATGCACATGGTGTCTCATTAAATCTGAAGCAAAGTACGACCTTGTGCTGAAGCGGAACAGTGTCCATTTCTCTCTGCAAAAGTGAGGCGTAAGAACGTGCTCTACTTTTCTCATTCCTAAAACTCTTCAAGCCTCATTAACTACGAAAACAAGCCAACTAGCTGCTGAGAATGGTTTGTAGCATTAGCTCTAGCCAAGAAAAGGTTCTGTAGCTCGCTGAGGGAGACTGAGTCCCTGCCTGAACAGGCAATCACTGAGGCAGACAATAATGGGGAAAGTTTCATGTTTTAGGTTGTGTCTTGTGATGTGCTGAGTGGTAAGGTTTATAGTTTAATACAGTGTGGGCAGTAAAAGTGCATATGACATATGTGATGTTAAATCTGAGCCAACCATGTTCACATGTATAGAATAACTGTACTTAGGCACAGAGGTGCTTTAAACTAAATGCTAATGTCAGCATGCCCACGTGCTCACAAGGACGATGCTAACATGCTGATATTTAAAAGGTATAGAGTTAACCATGTTCACTATCTTAGTTTAGGGTGTTACCATGCTGTAATTTGCTAACTAGAATTGTACACAAATGGGATTTTTCTGCTGACGATTTGTGCCAGATAGGGGTGGGTGATATGACCAAAAATGTTTATCATGGTACCTTTTTTGTTTTTGTATCACACTATTACAACATTTAAAGGGCCTCTGAACTCAAAACATATTTCTACCTCTTTTCACTGTGTTTGTCAATGTAAAGGAACATATTTTAGGATGAGTAGCCTGCCCCACAATGTGAATGTAATGAGATTCATTCACAGTAAGTCACCTAGTAGCCATGCTGTTGTTTTGAGTTGTGAGTGAATGTATTGCTGAGCAACCTGGATCTCAGCAATAAAGAATATTTAATGGGAGAAAAAAACAAAACAACTACATTTTAACTGTTGTTTTATGAATTTAAAGTTTTTCAACACAGCCCAAATTAAAATAACATTACACTTAAGACATTTTACATCTTTTAATAAACCAAAAGCTGACATGAACTTTTACTTCTTGGCCAACCTGAAGAAGGAGTTTGAAAATACACAGCGTGGAAGCTGTTGGACCAGTACGGTACAAAAGACACATGGACCGTGACCAGCGCGGCTCTGCTGTGGGCAGCTCATTTTAGTTTTTCGGTGTGTGTTTCGTATCTTTTCCCAGCAAAAATAGACCATGAAAATGATCTGTTGAGCGCTGTCAGCAGCTGCAGCCACGCTGCTCAAAAAGGCCTTGAAGCTGCTCTAGCCTGTTAACATGCCCCGTCAAAATAAAAAGCAAGGGGCTCCACTACAAAAATGGAATGGCGGTAGATGCTAATTTATCATAGACAGTATAAACTGTGTGGAATTTATGTAGTTCATCTGGTATTGTTGCTAGTAGATCTCCTGTGTGTGTGTGTTTATGTGTGTATGTGCTAGACTTAAATGTGTGTGTGTGTGTGTGCTAAACCAAAAAGTGTGTGTGTTTATCATGGTAATTATGGTATTGCAAAATCCATGTCATGCCGAATGTGACTGTGATGAAACTAAATATATATATATACCGCCCTTCCCTACCACCAAATTTCATCGCAATCAATATATCAGTTTTGGAGACATTTCACTAAAAAGCATAAATAGTAACCTGATGGTAATGGAAGAAAGGTAATGGCACCACCAAAGTGATTGTGACAAAAACTCCGGGAAACATGAACTTCTTTGTAAAGTTTTGTCTCAATCCAACTAGTAGTTGTTGACATATTTCACAAGTGAAAACCCCGACCAGTGGGTGTTGCTAGAGAAAAGGTCAGGGGATCTTCTTGGCACTGTAAACATCTGGACACAATTTTACAGCAATACATCCAACAGTTGTTGAGATATTTCAGTCAGGACCAAAGTGGTGAACTGGCAGAACGACCTTGCCATCTCAAGAGCGACCTTATCTCCAGAATTCAGCACTTCTTACTTGGCTGCTTACAATGACTCAACTTTTGAAAAGTATAAACAAGTGCTGCTCTCTTTCAATCTTGTCCCCCCCCCCCCCACACCCCACACACACACACACACACACACACACACACACACACCAAGCATATAAAACCATATCTTTCACTAGACATCAACACATTTGTCTTTTACTTACTTCTAATACCATCCCCCTCTCCCCCAAACAAAACATTATTCATACTTAAATGTCCAAAACATTCAGTCTCAGAGATGAACCTTAGAAAGCCCCTCTGTTTCCTCTATGGAGTTAGCAGGCTTACATCATGTTTACAGCCTGCAGCCTTGTATAAGCAGGCACAATTAAGATCAATTGCTTACTTACAGTGTGTGGGATACTAACATTCACACAAATTCAAAACAGTCCATGAATGCATTACTTAAATCAACAGTTGTGAATTCACATTTAAGTTTTCTAGATTCCAACTGTAGTGATGCATTTGTGATTCCAGTTATCCAGCCGGCTCTGTAGAGAGACCAGTGTGAAGTCATAAGAAATATAGTGTTTGGTGGCGTAGGGAATGAGAAATGGGTCTGCATTGATAAGATGTAATGCACAAGAAAACTGAAACTCACCAAAGGTTAAACAGGCCAAAGAAATGTCATCAAAATGCCACTTAAACAGGATCTGGCCTTTTGGATTCTTTCATCGCATCAAACTTGTGCCAGCTGTGTGGCTTGAATATGAGTGAAAATGCAGCGCAGTCTTCTGAAAAGGTCGATCAAGATCTGTTTTGAAATAAAACCTGGACTTCAAGATAAATCACAGAAGAATTTTGTGCATCGAAGAGCATGTTAATTTAAACAGTATCGCACATTTCAAGATCCAATTTGTCCCTAGAAGTAGATCACGTAATTACAACTAGATGATGGAAGATACTAAATATAAATATCACACCTTTCTCAATAAAGCATGGATAACACAAATGTAAATCATCACATTCTCCAGGAGGTTATGTGTCTTATTGTCAACCTACTAATGAGAAATACAGAACATCAGAGGTGTGACTAATGGAAGCTGGCCCCTGCTGCTAGGCAACTGACTGAGAGACACCTTAATGACTGCCTAAGTAAATGTTCATAAATGGGATTATGCTGCCCACTCTCAATCAACTGCACTCCTGCTTCATTCTCTGCACTTAATTCCATGACCTGCTCAGAGCAATGATGTTCTTAACACAAGGGTGTATGTTTGGCATCAAAAGTAGGGATGAGAGCCCAATAAAGCCCCGCCAAACGAAACAAACAAACAACAGAATTCTAATAAATACTTCCATTTCACAATGACATATTATGATGAAATCGGTTATTTTGCTTTTCACAATAATGGTAGTATAACGAGAACATTTGAAGTTTTATGTTAATTGCTACATTATGAATGCACTGACACCGATTAAAATCCTGTTTAAAAAAATTCTGATACTTAATATTTATTTATTTACTGCAAAGACCACAGTGCTTTACTGCCTTATCTTTGGTTTATGTGCAAGTCTTGCATTATTTAGGATAATATCAACCATGAATAAAAACAGTTTTTTATAATCTGTAAACATACACATTAGGTTGCTGTGCTTTTTAAAACTCTGATTCACGACTGCAGCCTTCCTTACAGGGTTTATGAAGTAGAGACATTTATAAGATCTTACCGTTATCCAAGATGATTGCCATTTATTTAATTTACATTTTTTTATATATTGTTCGGCCCAATGCACATGTAGATCAGTGTAGGAATAAATAATTGTAAAAATAGTAATGATCTACCTTATTTCCAGTTCTAGATGTCCCTTCAACAGTTTTAAAGATTCACTGTCTGTAATGGGAAAAGGCCTTTCAGGGTTATATATCCCCCCATCTACAATGGAAACTATACTGTATAAAAAAATGTATAATATATATAAACAGTTGCCACATGTTCTGCCCAAACACAACTGGTTATAAAAGCTCATGCCCTGCTAGCTGTTAGTAACTTCAACCCCACTAATGTTCTTCCATTCGACACAGTCCAGGCTAATTAGTTTATCCCTGGCCGTCGTCCCTAGCCTGCGGCCACCTTGGCTACACCTCACCTTCATTTCCCCTCGGTTACTAAACACAACAGGCACTGCAAGTGGAGGATTTCACCCCTCCATTCTTGAGCCTCAGGCTGATGGGCCCTATTCACAACAAATAAGAGGATCAAACTGAAATGGGTGTGGGTGCAGTGCAGTGGCTCAGTACATTAGGAGGGAAAAGAGGACAGTGTCCATGAGCCTGTTTTCTCCCAAGTTGTGTAAAATATCTTGAAGGCAGTTCAGTTTGGTTCAACAACTTAGAGTGCTGTTTGAAATGACAACCTATTCTTTTCCCCTCTTTTTGAATCTGAAATATCCTAATGTGCTTGATTGTTTCAGTGATGGACGTGTGTGATAATGTGAGGGTGCGTTCTTTAATATGTTAATGGAGGTTGGTGCAGTTATGTAGCAATTTGGAGGGAGTGAAGCTTATCAGCCAATTAACATCTCATACTAATTTCAGCTTCAAACCTCCCTAACTTTCCTCAGACTGTTTATATGCTACAGTAACATTGAATCAGAGTTCAACAAAAGCTTTGGGATACAATGATGGTCGATTTTTTTAATTGCTTTGACAGTTTGCTCTGATAACAACGTGAATTGTCACATCCTTCATAATCGTATGTTAATCTTTGAAGTTAATGCAATTAGCGGCCCCTGACCAATCTCCTCACATTACTAATTTTCATTGTGATGGAAACGGCTGCTTGTTTTGCAGGTGTAAGGTAAAACATGTGCATGACCAAAATAATGTTATATACTCCAATTCCACAGGATTGCTGAGGCAGAAATAACTCAAGGGTTTCTTTGTTCTTGTTTTCATTTTGTCTAGAAAGGAACAAAACAAATAATCTGTTTAACAAACATGGTGTACTCTGGGTATCTATCAGTGACCCACCAATTCATCTGACTTTATTAGTCTGAAAAATGAGGGACGATGGGAAGAGATGACAGTGCTTCAGCTTTCATTAACTCTAAATCACTTTCCACTTGGAGTGAAACAGTGCACAAAGGTAATTAATTTCCTCAAGGACAATTATTTTAGTGCTTTGAGATAATGACAATAACTACTCAAAGTTCAATCTCTGTATACTGTAGGTGGTTTTGAAGGAAAATTATCCCCAAAGGCCCAATTTAGAGTGTTGTGACAAAGTTAATTCCCTGTGCAGCTTGGATTTATTTGAGAGAACTTACTAGGATATATTAAAACATGTAGTAAGGGTTAAGGTTAGTACTGGGGGACAGTGGACAGTACTTTTCAGAGTACACTATCTTCAAACAGTGCTTTGAAATATATGTTGCCCTGAATGCTTTATTAGTATCTGTATGTCCTGTTAGACACTCAAACTGCTGTACTGTACAGTATATAATTACAAAATATCTGTTATTTCATGATAATGTTAAAAAAACACTAAATGTAAAATGTTGATACTTTTTCATCTTTATTTTCAAAATGTTATTCTTTATTGCACATTACCCATTTTAGCAAAGCCTCAAGGGAATGCATGTTTGAAATACAATTTTGATATCTTCAAAATTCTTACCTAGTAGAGTGAGCCTTTAAGCCTTAAAGTTAAGACTACAACACACCACAGATAGGAGCATGAGCAGTAATGCTGTAATGTGCATACTGTGCAAGACTGTTTTAATATCACCAGATTCAATTTTATATGTGTGTATGTGTGTTCACAATACCAAATGTTATTACAAGTATTCATTACTGTCCAAGTCGCCAAGGTATATGAAAAAGTCCAAGATATTATTGTATTTAGATATAATGGAAATATCACTTTGTCTTCAGACCCTCATTTGTTTTTACATAAAATGTCTGGTCTTATAAATAACTAAAATAAATCAGCCGCACATAGTCGGAGGCACAGTGAATGTCACACAGGCACACAAGATGAGGTGATTATTGATGGTATGTTTTAGGACAGAGGCTTACATCTCACCTGGGAGTGGGTTGGGATCAGGAAGTATACATTATCAGAGGAAGTTTTAGGGTCTAGCATCAATCTTGGTCTATCAGATCAGCCCCTCTCTTTCCCTGAAAAAAACCCCAGAGCTCTTCCCTACATGGTGTGTCCTCAGTTGTGAAATGGAGAGTCAAGTTAGGACTGGCTACTCCCAAGAGAAAACAGATGTCCTTGTCTGGGAGTTGCAAGGCGCAAATAATATGGCACCTCAAATTTGCCGCCAAGGGCAGACAATGTCCCACTTTGAATTCGCTGAATTCACTGACTATAATGAAATCCCTGTCACCATGTTCTCCATGTGTAAAGTTTGCCACCAACAGTTTTAGTATTGAAGACATTGGATTCCCTACTAAGAGAATGTCCCCATTTCTCCTGACAAGTAGTGAGGACGTCAGGGGGGGTGGTTGGTCGGACAGGCAAAGGTGGTTTCCTTTCCCCTTTCTCTAATCTTAACCAAGTAGTTTTGTTGCGGAAACTTTACCGCTTAAGGTCATTTTAGAAGGCACCGATCATGACCTTCACGTATTAAATGAAGTTCATTCCATTACCATTGCTTTATTTGGTCACTACCAGAAAACTTCCATTAAGCTCAAGATTTCTAAATCGCGTTCCGTCAAATGATGACTTCATTATATTACAACAATGTCATGAAAGGCATGAGTAAAACACTTAATTATAATCCTCTTTTAAAACAATGCAATAATGCTTCTATTATATGACCTACTGAATGTAATGGAAGACAGAAACCGATGACATTTTCCAGCTGATGCATCATGGGTCCACATCTCCTGTGGTTCACAATGAAAGGCTCATGTAGCATGCGCTCTTCTGCTTCAACCCTGTCAGAGCCTGCTTATGGGTGGCAGGAGTGATGGATGTGGGGAGGGATTGCCTCTCTCACAGCCCTCCAAACCACTCACATTCATATCACTGTGTGTCGTCTTTGCTGTGCATGTTTGTTAATAATGCACATTTTCTGGTTAATATGATAATTGCTTTGTTGGTTTTCTGGTTTCCCCTTTCTGATGAGGGTTTTCAGAAAATGTTGATATTCTGGCACAATTTGTTGGAAGCCCTTCAGCAATGCTGCATTCACACAAACAAAAGCTATCGTAAATGCCACTGACTCCATTAAAAGTTGTTGTACACTTCTGCCAAGTGATAATCTTAAAAAATGTATATTCAGGGTAGCATTTAAAATCAAGCTTATTGTCCATGTTAGGGTTAATATGTTTCCTCAAACACATATATTAGTAGATATAGAATAGAATAGAATATTGTTGGGATCATATTTGATAGAACTGGAATACTAATGTATGTGCAAGTGGGGATAAGTAGAATAGGAGTAGTAGCTCAAGATCAGTCACAAAGGGCACTACTTTCTTCCTCCTCTTCTTTTTATTTCATTACTTTGCCAAAGCAATGTCTTTTGGCTCCAGTCCTCTCATATAATTTACAACCGTCCTTTATTTTAAAGGCAGCTCCCTGCTTGTTTTACGCCATCATTCAGCAAGTCTTAAACTATCGTAGCCTTGTCTTATCCACACCTGGGGCAATCACAAATCAGTGTTCTCTTTAAATGATTAAGATGTTCTTTTATCGTGTCGCCTGCTGCTTCTTATGCTGGCGCCAATGTCAGACCATAAGTTTAGGTACAGAGGAGCGGCCCTGAATTGGAACCAGTTACACATTTATAAGAGCAGGAATTGTAAGAAACATGCTTTTAAAAATTCTGCTAATCGATTTCGAAAAGTGAATTTTGTAAAGTTCGAAGAAGAGCTAGATTTTTACTTTTATAATAAAATTACCTGTGTAAAAAATACTCCATTACAAATAAAACTCTTGCATTCAAAATCTTACCAAAGTAAAAAATATGTGAGTATTGTCGACACCTTTCAGCTACAGCCATTGTCTAAACTCCATCACATTTAAAGTATTGATGACCAAGCTAGGTGATTACACTGGAGATTGAGTAGATGTTATTTATCTCCATAATTTGTCATTAACCCCCAGAAAGGTATATCAAGACTACTTTCTTTCCACAGTGCTATATATCTTGTATATTTGACTTATTTAGATATAGATCTGTAATTTAGTAAACCACTCGTGTACTAAGCTAGAGAAGGACAAAGGAGCATTATGTAATGGAGGGCAAATCCTGTATTGGTGTTGACAATGTCACTGGTATTACCAATCATTGCCTACCCTGATGGAGCCAGTTTAATACAGTACCAGTGATTTTGATAGTGATAGCTTTTTTGCATCTCTAGCAACAGCATACAGATAAAATAAAGCAAAAAGCTTTTACTAATGCATTTCAGTGATTTGTCTTTTCACTGAAACATGCAGTATTTCTTTCTCTGCTATGGGGGTTTAACGGTTGCTCTGTGGAATATAAATTCAGGGTACACGGCATCAGGCTTTAATGACAGCAGTTCTTCATGTGAGAAATGACAACATGGGCCTTGCACTACAATGATTACTGTATACCAGGGTGTGAATCTTCATGTATGCTGCTCTTGTGATTTAATGATTTTATGTTTAAAGAGCTATAAAGAGTTATCCCTGAAATTTTCAGTTAGACTAGATTAGGTATTTTATGTGACACAGGGCTTGACATTACGTTTGTTCAGCCACTTGTCCTTGGGCAAGTAGCTAAGATACTTTTATTCGCCCAAACTTAGTTGTCCGAAATGGAAAATGTAGCCCTATTAAAAGATAAACAAATTGAACAGTGATCAGGACAATTGGACAAAGAAAGGTCAAAAATTCTGAGCCTATCTTTTTACTTTGTTATTGTCATATGTAGTGGTTATTTGAAAACACAATTCAATGAATAGAAAATAAATCATTATAATACAGCTAGTGTAAGAAAGCAAACAGGTCATCATTTTCTATTATCAATATTACTTTGCCTCTGAACACATCCCCTTCAAACTACTGTATTTATTCCTTAAAATATATTATTGTGTTTCTTGCCAAAAACAAAATATTACAAGATTACATTTGCACACATTGTGATAACGTTGGAATATACCTTCGGCCAATTCAAATTTTTACTGTTTGGAGCTTGAATGCATCATAATGGAACTGAATGGGACCTCCGTACATTAGCTGTCAGCAAAGTTATAAGCAGGACTGTGCTAGGGCAGGAGAGTCCATCACCTCGATTACTCTGAGCAGCATGATGGGAACGAATTACAATATATTAGTTCTAGGTGTCTGATTAAGTAAGTCGTTCCAAATATTATTATGCTATTAGCTTAATTTTTTTAGTCAAGCAGGACAGTACTGCCAATTGGATGCTTACAGCTAACGTTAACTAGCTCTATTTACTGATTTCAATGGATTTGTTGTACAAAATGAAGCATTATTAGGGATCAGCAACAAAAAGCATCGATGTGATTCTCCCGATTGCATATTTTTACAAATATTGACCTCTTACAACGATAAAATATTATTTGCACTTTTTAGATCCGACAACTGCATGAGGCATTCCACTTCCCCGAACACAGAGTTTACTTTCCTCGGGCAACGGTAATGTCGAGCCCTGTAACCTAATTTATTATGCTTTGAATTCATGCTTAAGGACCCCATATTATCACAGGCCAGTACATACATTGAGCCACAATAACATTGGATTTTTCCTCTGTTTACTAGTAGTACTATTTTTCTTTTTTTTTTACTTAGGTGAAGAGTGTTTGTCAAAATTAGTATGTTATAACATTCCTTCATTACCCTTTATTGGATACAAATTACCTTTCAGCTAACTTACAAATCTGCAGAGAAAAGTGGAATCAGTATCCACTCATCCTTTATTTACAGAGCCAGATGGTACGTTTGGACACCATCTAGGATCTCCTAATACAACAGATGCTGAATTTCAAAATGTTCTCTTTTCTGGCTAGCTGGCTGTGTGCCATTGTGTCTAAAAGCCCATTATCCAAGGCAAATATGTGGACCCCCCTCCCTGCTGCTATCACAGAGCATCAAGTACAGGCAGAGTTATTTCTTTGAGAACAGAGAATGGCCAGCTCTCTGCATAAAAGTCTTTTACACTCAACCTTTCTCCCAGAGATTTCAGCGGAGATTCTCTTAGCTGACAGAAAACAATTGCTCTTTGTGAAAGGCAGGAGCTGGTGAAACTTTAATTTTAAAGATGTTTTAAATGAGCTGCCACTGTGTGATTGATGGACTGTGTGAAACTTGCCTCCTGTTCCTCAATATCCCACAACAGAGGGCTTTAATTACGAGCCCTTTGTATTGATGCTGTCAGCTTCAGTGTGATATGCATCATGTATGGGGTGAGAATGGATTTTACCACCTGGTTGTTCCGCACAGTATCACTGCACACAATGTCATCGGTTGAAATTGCATTGTCATCAAAGTAGAGTGATATTGCCTGGGGAGCAAGGCCTTTGGTATTCATGTATTCACTGATCTGGTTGCTCCCATTCAGAGTTTTAAGTGAATTTGATTTAGATTGATGAACAATCATGCATGAACTGACCTACCATTTAATCAATATCTTCTCTATGTATATGTATTTTTCATCCAAACAGTTAATGTAATAGTCCCTTTGCATCTCAAGAAAAATATATTTATAAGCACTCTGAAAGCAGATTTGGATAGCCTTCAAATGTCATAGTTCAGTATCTATGAGTGCAGTAAAAGTCGCTTTTGGAGAGTTAACTCAAGCGATCTTTGTTTTAAATCTTGTTGTATTGATATGATAAAACAAACGCAGGGAGTGGCGTTCAACATTGAACTCCAGCTAAATTGTACTGGAGAGTTAATACAGATGAAGGTACAGTGTTTATAGGTTATATACGTACATCAAATCTTCTGTGACTGTTTTATGTCACAATAGCCACATCAATTGTGATTTTAATGTTAATTAAACAGGGGCAATGCACAACATATGCATTGCACCAGATATAGCTAAAAACTCAATTTAATCGGCAGTCCTTAAAAGTGGAGGCTAACAGTGGTGTTTTCACTGACATAGTAACTGATTTAACTATAACAAACAGTTGTGGTGTGTACACACTGTTTAGAGATCAGTGATCTTTCAGTATCATCAGTTATTCTAATACAATTAGATAAAAACAATTAATCAGTTAAAGGCTATTAATGTTTTCTAAAAAAATGTATTAACAGATGAGAAAGTCTATTTGTGGTTAATCTAGTAAATGTTATGCTTTAAAATGGTTCTTACATCACATTGGTGCACAAATGCAATGTTGCCATAAAGCATTTTCATTGATATTTAAGGTTCATCACAATGGCTGAATTACCCCAGATTTATTAAAGAGATCAGAGCCAAATTATTTAAATAATCACTGACAACTGATGCATTTCTATTGTCTCATGATAGATGTTGCAAAGTTAAGTTGATTTTATGAAGGTGTAATACTTTCTTTAAATGTAATACATAAATTAAACGCTTTGGTTACCATATACCCTGTGGAGGTGGACTTTAAAATGTGCTCCTATTCCGCTGCTTTTTCCACAGATAGCTTGTTCAAACTCACTATTCTGCAGACATGAAAAGCAAAGAGGAAGAATACAAATCCTTTTATGCTGGGCATCTGAATCCTATGTTAGAAACTAAGTCAGTCACACAAGCAAGATAACGCCATATTTATGAGAAAAATAAAATGAATCTGAAGAAAAATGTGTGAAGAATGCCATTGGCCTGTCATCGTCTTTTGCTTCGGGCAAATAAATTGTGATTGTTGACTTTAATTTACACCCAACTCGGAGCTTGGGTTAATTTTGTGCAAATTAACAGATCATGTGAGCTTCTGTGTTCTAATTCCATGTTTGCCTTTTTCTGGATTTAGCACAAAGTTTTGAAAAAAATGCCATATATTGTAAATCTCATTTCAGTTTTATTTATTCTGTAATTATGGACTTTTTAAATGTTATTCCCTAAATTTATAAAAATCAAAAAGATCTGGACTCGAAGGAAAGTGACAAGGGGACAATCACTTTCTTTCCTCTACGTCCACAGTCTGATCAGATTTTTCCCTTGAGTCCGTTGGCTGGTGAAGAGTTTCAGTGATGTCATTATTCCCAAATGGAACTGCGCAAGAGACTTAAACATGCTCAGTATCAATTTGGAAGAACAAACTGGTCTCTTCTTCTGTGGCCTTCATTGTTCCTCTGCATTGCTGTATTACATTTCATTGGAAAGTCAAGATACGTTTTTTACATTGTTTTCTGAAAGGGTACGATGCGGGTTCACCTCCTCCGAGATCTCCTCTCATAGGTTGTTCTTCTGTGAGGCTCTTAGGCACCTGAAGGATGAAGCTGAAGCTCTTTGTTACTTTCACCAATGCCTCTGTGGTCCTCTTGATTTTAAATGAGGATGTTCTCCACTGACTAATGTGACGTTTCTCATCCAGTGTCATTAGGATATGTTAATTCATGATAATTAAGGTCCTGGTATCATGCTTCCCATTAATTAACGATTGGGATTCATCAACATCAACACGGATATGATTGAAAACAGATGTTTCTGAATACTTAATGAATCGGGGAAGACTATTTAGTCAGGACGATCTCATGTGCAGAAAATGATAAGCGTTCCATGAGTGATACTCTCTTCTTTATTATACTGTATCTTATGGTTTATGTTTAATCGCATTAGGAGTCGTGCAACAAACACAGTGAGTAGATACAAATCAAACTGGAATGGAATGTTAACTGAAATACTGACATTGTTGAGTTAGTTTAGAGATTACAGCATGTGTTTCTCAGAAAATTAAAACATGCAGTTAGGCATAATCATCATTTTGTTTCGTATACCTGTCTGGCAGCAATTCTGCCTATTTAAAAGTAATTTTAGATAATGAGGCTTTTCTCCCTTTAGCATTACTGCTGTCTGTTTTACTTGTGTTTGAAATTATTGTAGTTATAACCCCAACCCCCCGAAAAAAAGAAGAAAAAAACAACTGAGAATGTCACCTGTTTTTCAGGAATAAAACCATGGACTGTCCTGTCCCACAAACTTGTCCAGTTACCACAAAAACATATTCTGCAATGCCTTTCATAATAGCCAGTTTGGATAAATATTATGAAAACACTGTTCTTTGGCTGCAGCATTAATACGTGTCTTAGGGGAGAGAGAAAGTCAGACAGCCAGTAAAGAGAAAGCTCACGATTTTGTGCCAGTAATCATTCCTACTCGCCATTTTCTTTCATGCATATATTTTATGTAATACTGAACCAAACTTAATGGGAAACACAATAGCTGGGGCACAATTGTCACAACAGTGGCAACATATTTTGGATAAAATAGTGCAGTTTATAAAACAAGATACCATCACTGTATCAAATAAAATAATATACCACCATACAAAGAACATTCTTTGCATATATGAAACTCGATAATTTTAATGATTTTTGATTTAGAGAGGAGTGACAGAACCGAAACCTGTATCAGGATTGTTTGTCCACTTTCGCACTCAGTTCAGGGAGAAAAAACAGAACAGAAAACAATATTATCATAATTGGCTGAAGACACACACACACACACACACACACACACACACACACACACACACACACACACACACACACACACACACACACACACACACACACACACACACACACACACACACACACACATATATTCTGTATCTTGTGCAGGTAATGAATATTGCAGAAAAGTACATCACAACAGATACTTGCAATGACTGCATGGTTTGTTTTGTTTAGAGAAGTGCTGGCTTTAAATTGTGAATAACAATGCGATGGAAATTACCGGAGACTCTTTTGATACACAGTGCACATACTGCTAACATATACTGGGGGCCTGTGATGAAAGTTATGGCTATATAATAAAACATACCTGCATTGTATATTTTTTATGGAGGCCATAATTAGAGTCATGGTGAAATCAAACATTTGACTTTTTCTGTATTATAAAGCTAACTCTTATAAATAGAAAATTACTTTTTCTATTTAATAGTAAAGAACATAGAAACATTTTTAAGGATGTTTAAAAATACATTGTTTCTATTTTCTATTGTTTATCATTGTGCACAGAATATAGTTTAATTTTTGTCATCACAAATGGAAGGAAGCAGAAAACAAGGAGTAATTCATAGGTTTGAAGGACAGGAAGGAAAGCTTATTGCAATATGAAGATATTATGCAATTGCTGCAGTTTTTTACACACGCTACATGTGACCTTGTTCAGCACATATCCTGTGTTGGGTGTCTTAAATTAACAGCAATCTCAAAAATCAGATGTGCTTTTTGTTAGACTACAATAGAATAATAGAAGAATAACAAAACATAATAGATTGAAAAGCAAATGCTTCAACACAAAACTTTTAAAATGTATTAATGATAACTGGAGCACTGCTCTCAGTATTCGAGAGGATTTTTTTAATATATAATATTATTATAATGTCAAAATAACTTAAATCTGTTCATGTTCGGCTCAAGTACAGTAACACAGTGAATATAACATGAAATGGGACACCTTTGTCTTCAACCTGGAATATGAAACACTAACCTTGTCTGGATTACAGGGGCTGACAAGGTCAGGGATGTGGTTAGGTGCTAGTCCAGCAAAATCTACTGGTCAGCCTTTAAGGCTTCAGAAAACCACCTCCCCCAATTCCTTTCTGATGTTGGACTAGGGTTGGCTTTTCTGGCTATTTCTGTAAATTTCCGACATTAACACGCACTTCACGCCGTGATTGGCCACTTGTGCTAGGTGAGTAAAGGGTATAATATTCTCTTGCTCCTACTCTCTTTTTTTCATTCTTGACACAACCATTTCTGTCAATTTTAATTTATTTACAACTGAGTTCAGCACAACGAATGCTTCACGGGAGTGGCTGTCTGAAAATGTGCGCCATCATTCCTAAAATTAAAGTATCTCCCCTTCCTATAGCGATTGGCTTTTCACTCTGTCTGTGGGGACCATGAATGTCTGTGCCAAATTTCACGGCTATCCATCCAATAGATGTTGAAATATTTCACTGAGAAAACAAAAATGTCAGCCTATAAGTAGTACTAAGGAAAGTCATCGGATTACTATAGTCGGTGTGATTCACCCTCTGTGGACCCCAAATGTCTGTACAAAAGATCAGGCTTGTCCATCCTAAGGTTGTTGAGATATTTCACTCTGGTCTCATTTTCCCTCTTAGTTATGTTATTCATGTGCACTGAACTGGGTTGAGAAAATCTACTGCAATTTGAAACCATACTTTTGCCACAGTCTTTGAGTACTCCAGTGGTGAGAAAGCACTGTTAACTTGCAGTTGAAGTGGTTCTCTTGAGTAAGGTTGTTACAACATATTTCCCACTGTGACCTTTTAGAGATATCAATGCTGCTGTAGCTGGAACAAACTGTAGAACATAGAGGTTGAAAAGTTTTGGTCAATACCAAACATCACATTGGATACATGATAAGAGCCCTCTAAATGTAATGGTATAGTAGATATATGCTTTAAATGGGGTAATTAAGTAGACATAATGTTTGTTAATGTGTTTACAGGAGTTAACAGGTCAATATTCCAAGTACTTATGAACCAGATTCTGGATAATGTGGGGAAAATGTGTATTAATCAGAATTGTATTCATTTTATATGTTTTACGTCCTCTGGCTATTATACAGACAGTGCTGCGTCTCTCTGGCTCCTTTCAAAATGCATTACATTACCAGGCTAAAATATGGAAGATGTTATAATATCCATGCTAAGCTGTGCACAATGACTACCCTCAGGTCATTCAAGACTGTTGGACCATTAATTGAAATTTGGTCTTAATTAACTACACTAATAGTAAGAGATTCCACTGTTTGAGCCGGTAAGAAATGAATTTTCAAGTAGTGTGAAGTAAAATGAATGGGTGAGTGCAGTTGTTTTTCTTTGAATTAAGTGTTATGATCAGAGCAACAGAAAGGTCACCTTTATTAATCATGATAATTATTTTTAGTAATTAGGCCAGATATCAAAGGAGCACTTTGCATTTGTTCTCAGATGAATTGTTTTTTTACGCTCAGAATTACTTCAAGGGTATTAACACGTTTTATATATGTATGGAATGTGGTGGTTCACTTTACCACCATTTTTGTAATGATTAATGGATGGTTTTTTTCAACATACTTTCCCCTAGGAAAAATCTGGGGATGGCAAAATTATACATTACAATAATAATAAGTCTCAGCACTTTGTAACATTTTTGCAGAACTTAAAGATATGTAATGTTACAAAACTAAGATGCTTTCAATTAATTAAGACAAAAAAACAAATGTTATTATTGGATTTTGAGAAACTCTATAAACGAGATAATTCATTTCACAATGCCTGAAGACCCTGAGAGGGTTGTTCTTCACATTCAAATCTCATCAAAAATACAGTACATTGCATTCACTGAGCTTGTTTTTTTTATTTAATTAAAACATTTGTAAAACTTTTGAGTTGATAACTAATGAAAAATTATACAAATTGTTTTTGTACTGTGGAAGTCAACAAATACAACAAGCTCAGGCTGTTGATCTGTCATTTATGTTTATTAATAGACCCAGTAAGACAGTTTAGTCTTATCTTCTCACATCATGAAGTTTCAAAATATTATCTGGGTTTTCTCCATTCCCTTAACCCCTCACTCCAACAGATTTTTGAGCATGGTTTTTACTATTCTTCTTTTTAAAACAAGCCAGGTTTGTTTGTACGATTAAAACATTTGTTAAAAAGTACTTTTATTTCATAGAGATAGTTAAGCTCTGAAATAGAGGCCCGTCCTACAATTTTTTTACTTTCTTGCAACATCCATATTGCATTTGCCAACTTATTTTTTCTTCATTCCTTGAGGGATTTGGATGATTCCTTAATGTATTGTGTCAGTAAGCAGCATACACCCATGTATCGACGTGTTTCCAAGTATTAAAACCCTAAAGGCCGAATAGCTGAATGTTATCCAAGGTCAATAACTCTCAATGATAATTCCCTGGCCAAATGTGTATTTTGGCCAGCAGAGAGCAGTTCACTCTTCATGAGTTGGCAAGCTGTAGCTGTTAAATGAAACTCTCAGTTCAGTCTGTTTTCAAGGTAAAAGGCCTTGAAATCATATAAAGACCCAACGGTTACACAAGAGGAGAGTGGTGATTAATTCAGTGTACTTGCTACTTAGTTCAAGAACTCAGGTTCAGATTATATGACTTCAAACTTTGCTCAACTGCTTTAAGTAATATTTACTTACAATAATGGTCTGAAAATATTAGAAGCAAAGAAAGTTGTCCTTTGTAAATTGTAATAAAATACCGGTCAAGTAAGGCCAAGAAAGACAATCTCAAAAAGGGAAAAATCGTCGTCATGATGCCTTGTGGATGCAAAGACTGACACTCTTAATGTTTCAGTCTATAACCACTATCCAACAACGTTACCAGAGCTGGTTTAAATCGACTGCATTTAATAATAGAAACCCTGAACGCCATCAGTCACCACTGCCTGGAAATAAAACATTCTCAAAGCCATTATTTTATCAGGTTAAATTATCTATTTATTACCAGTCTTTTATAGTTACTTCACAGTACTGCCCAACATAGTGTGTGATCTGTTTGGAATGGCCTTTTAATCTCAGTAAATTAGGCTGTATAAAACGTTGTTTTGTGAGCTTAGAATGGTCTTCCTAGCACAATTCATCTTAGCCAAGCCTTGTTTTAGTTGTTCATTTCTTTCATGGAAATAATTGCATTGGGCTTGATCATCTTACATGGACTATTCCGACATTGAATTATTGTCCCAATCTTTTTTTTTAAACCTTTTCCACAGACATATTTAGAGTGAACCTATATTTTTGCCACTATATCCTTCTTAGAGCCCTGTGATGCCAGGTAGCCTGAAGATCAACAGCTTGGTAGAAAGGTCATGATTTGAATTCTCAATTAAAACATGAAGAGTCAAACTCTTGCCGAGGGTTTGTGAATTTCTTTAAAATTTAAACATATGTATGAATCGTTTTACACATAACTATAGTAAATAATATGAGTAATATAGTGATACTTTTGTTTTCTGATATGAAAGAAAACAAAAGTAGCCACTAAAATGGTAACACAGATACAAAATTGCATGCCCAATACACAGGGGCTTACGTGTCCTTGATTTGGCTCTAATTGGAAAAAGATTATGAAAAACCCCTGCAGGCTTTTAATATTTAAACAAATGTGGGTGTAATGTCACATTACTTAGTTGCAAAGAAACTAGAGTGAGTGACTAGGGACTGATCTGCTACCTGTTTAAGGTGCCACTATAGAGAGAAAAGAGGATTCCAGTGGAGTTTAACATTAAATGTAACTCCCACCAGTCTTGTAAATGGAGGGACAACCTCTGGTTTACATTAGCATGTAGAGCCAAAAGATGCATACGTTGTATATTGCAGGGAGTTTTTAAGGCACTTGCACTGGTGGTTTTGCACACTTTGCAGATCTGTTGATTATCATGCAGAGGACATAGTTTGACCCTTGAACCCAGCTGTTGTAAGAGTGTTTATATTATCCCACTTAACATAGTCAGTAGTTAAATTAAACAATTTCCCATGAAAACAGTTTACACAAAGCCAGAATGACCTTTGTGGTTTGATATCATTGAATTATTAAGTTTGATGTACAATATGAGGCCATGATAGTCGTAATTATCCATATTTATTTTTATTTATGTTTTTGTTTTAAGATTACCAGCATTATAGGGTTTATTAGTCTGTAATTTGATAGTATGTGATTTACAGCATTTGGTTGGTTTCTGTCATCCAAAATAATCAAATATATATCTATTTTTTTTTTTACTCTACCTTAAATGTACTTTTTATACCCCACACAATTTAGTACTTGTCATGACCTTATATCAAACTGAATACAAATTAAATATGAAATATGTCTTAACATTTTTGCAAACTGTGATTCTACTGCTGGCTTTTCTTATGTTTTAAAATGTTTCACACATTTCTTAGATTTTTGTTTTCCTTGATTACATACAGCATAGCCCGCCTTAACAATAAACCAAATAGGCTACATGTGAACTGATTCATCGTTCCTTATGGTTTAATCAATTCCTCACCAAAATGTATTTTTAAATGCAGTTATGTAACCCATGTAGCTGTGTGACAGCAATCATAAACAATACAAAGAAATGTCACACAGGAGAAGAGTCCTGGCATGTTTTGTTAACAAGCATGACATGGGAAATGTCTGCAACATGTTTGTTTACAAAGAAGGGAGGAGAAATATTTTGCACTCGTGCATGGAGAGATGAGTTATGATCTTTCCAACATATACGCCTGTGTACTCAGGAACATCGGATCCTGATTTGCTCAGCTTCAGTGAGACTCCCCAACAAATACTGCTTTTGTCTTTTATTTTCCTTATTTTGGCTTTGGTAATGCTCATGAGATTAGGGGCTCTAATGGAAGAAAGCCACTTGGGCAGATGACAAGAAACAATCATGTAATTGCTGGGAAAATATGTTAAAGGGGAATCCTATACTTGCACTTGTGCAATTTGATGTCTGTGTTTACAGTAATTTACAATGTAAACAAAAAACATAATAATAGAAATAAAACAGAAGTACTTTTCTCATTTTGTATTCCATCTTATACATACTATTCAGATAATTCAAAGTGAATTAAGCCTCTTTCAATATACTGCAACAATATATTTAATTTATAGGATCAGAGGCCAGTTGCCTCGGTTGACCAATAAATTGTTTCAGTGAGGAACTAATGCGTTTAGGAATAATGGTGGGTGCTCAGGTATATAATGTATACTAGTATCTGTGTCTTAAACTTATGAATATTTTGTTACAGTATGCAATCAGAACCTTTACATTAATCATTCATAGTCCTTGTGGCCCATTATTTCTGCTACTAAATTATTAATGCTTTGGACTGACTTTCTTCACATAATCAAGTACCTATTGTTGGCTGCTATACATAAATCCTGTATACGCAGACAGAGCCATAAAATGAGACATTAAAGTTCAACAACACTACTCTAACTAGATTAAACAGCATTCTTCAAATCCTTTTGTCTGGTTTATATTGTAAGAAAAGACATGGGATACTGTAAATATCGCCACACTAACCTAGCTGTTTGTCTTTTCCATCTCTTCCTTCTCTCCCCAAACCATCCATCCATCTAGAGTTTTTCTTGGAGCTGCTGGACAATTCTGAGAAGTCTCTCAACAGTATGTTCACAAGGACGTACGGGAAGCTGTACATGCAGAACTCAGAGGTGTTCCAGGACCTGTTCACTGAGCTAAAGCGCTACTACACAGGGGGCAACGTCAACCTGGAGGAGATGCTCAATGACTTCTGGTCCAGGCTGCTGGAGCGCATGTTCCAGTTACTCAACTCCCAGTACCACTTCACAGACGACTACTTGGAGTGTGTCAGTAAATACACAGATCAGCTAAAGCCCTTTGGAGATGTGCCCAGGAAACTTAAAGCCCAAGTAACCAGGGCCTTCATCGCTGCCCGGACGTTTGTCCAGGGGCTAATGGTGGGTCGGGAGGTCGCCAATAGGGTAGCCAAGGTGAGTTTAATTTTCTTCTCATACTCATTGTGGTGTTGCTTGGCGGTAAAGCAGCCCTGTGCTGTTGAGCAATGTTGTATTATGCTTTAAGTAAAGAATTAAGTTTGCAAAATCCTGAACGATTTTTACTGCCTGCCTTGTGCTGTCTCTTCTATAGCACTGGGTTGTTTTTGTGAGGTTTTACATTATTCTGGTCCATTTTTTGTGATTATTCTAATTGACTCAAACAAAGGAGAAACATGGTTTAATGGTTTAATTATATGCACTGTACCAATGGTCTATCCACCTACACTTTTTGATTCTTAAGTCTTTGAAACCTCTTCACTGAACTTGACATCATTCTCCTTTAGATTAGATTTTATCTGAATTATTTATTAAAAGCTAAGAAATAAAGAAAAAACATTTTGATTCCATATGAAGATTTTTTTTTTAAGCACTTGATCTCTGGGAGTGAGGGTCAGTACAAGACTTTTTTTTGATAAGACTGGTGGAGAATACAGTATGCAGTACGCTCCACATGTCAGAAGAATCCCCCGCAGAGAGCAAAGCTTTGCAACAGAGAGAAGATTAAAGCCCATCAGCCCCTGAGATTTCTGATCTGGTGCTGTTTGCAGTGTTTGCAATTCTCTTTTTGTTACTTTTTAGACATAAGGAAATTTGTAACATTTTCTACGCTGACAGTCAATTTAGTGATACGAATAAAGTTTTTTTTTGTTGCTTCAGGTTTGGCTTGAGAAATTGGTTGACTTGATTCTGATGAATAAATATGTTTTCAGAGCATTATCAAACACTGGAGATTATAAATGTTTTTTTAAAGGCTTAGAGGATATGTTTTCTAATTCCATGTTAAACATAGAAAGTTATGCAACAGTTTTTCATCAACGTCCAAACTGTAAACATTATATAACCAAAGCTGTTTGCTTTTGATGGTGCAGTGCATTGCTCTGCTCTATGAAATAGATAAAAAACTGGCAGGGATTAAAGAACTAGTAGACAGAGTTATTTACACACACACATAAAATATATACATACATATAGATGTGTATATATAATTCATATTCTAACCCTAAGATCCTTTATAAACCTATAGCCACAGATTTATCTTTACAAATACAAACTTTAATTTGGTGTTTTTCAACAATTGTTCATCTACTGATTTCATTTATTTCCTGAAAAACATGAGTTTAAATAATGTCTTAAGAGTGCAGCAGTAAAATGATTCCTTGATATCTGGATTCAACTTGAAGCTTGCTGTGCCTTTCAGTCAAACAGGGGAGACACATTTTCAAAAAAGGAGTGTGAGAGGGCAAAAAATAAATGAGATCCGCTGAGTTTGAGAAATAACTTAAATCATTTTCATGTTGGAACCTTAACCGACTCCCTCTTGTAAACTCTTCGTACAGAGTAAGGATGGATTGTGAACATAACTGTATGCATTATATAATAACAAAACTTAGGTGTATGACCACATATAAATCTTCAAAATCGTTAACTCATACAGGTGCGTGTTACTACTACTACTGGACTATATGGGTAATACTCTCTTCCAATTACAAGCATGAATCCCCCAATAAAAATGAGCATAAGCGTAGCCTTCCGATCAGGACTTGGCTACCGGAACTCGAGCAGGCTGACAACTCATCTCCACGGATGGAGTTGCCAAGAACCTTGTCACTGCCGGTGTTATACAGCCTCATCCTGGTGACGGAGTTTCACGACACCTGCTTCAAGTGCCTTGGTGCTGACTACAAAGAGAGCAGTGTTTAGAAGCCACCAACTTGCTAAGCCCTGCCCAAGATTCAGCGCTAGCAGTAGTGAAGTCCACTGCCTCATCCAAAGTCGGTGAACCATCTCCCCCATGGTTATTGTCTTGCTCTCTCTACCAGACATCTGGGAATTTGTCAAGATGGAAGTAGCCGACCTGCTTTCACAGTCAGCTGGTCATTTGCCCCTCGCTTACCCACCCAGTAACAATTTGACGTTGAGGAGGAGGTAGCAGAGCACCCATGCCTCCCGCCGCCTCCACTTCTTGGGTCGCTTTCACTTCTTGGGCCGCCTTGGCTGAGGCTCTCTGCATGGCCTAGGTTAACGGATTCAGCTAAGCACAGAGAGGTCTTTGGGTCAGCAGAAGGATCCTGCCTGAATCAGACCGACAGCGCAGAAATGTTGATGATGACAATGTCTAAAGGAGAGAGCATCTCGATAGTGAGGGCCGTGGTTTTCTGCCAGCTCCCTCATTCCTATTGATACTGTTAATAAAGTTGATGTTGTAACACATTTTGGGTCCACAATCAACAGACAGCCCTGCTGCACACAGTCTGCAACTGCGGCGGTTGTAACAGTTTTTACTGGCATTCATATTAGGGGTTTTTTGGCAGCTGCCTTTCCGGTAGTACTGCAGAGACTCCTACACATAGTGCACCTGCAGTGGTGGTATGCTAGCCTTAGCTTGGATGCCAGGAAGCACAAGCGGCACTTGGTTACCATTCTCCCCTTCAGTATAGGACTACCTGCAGGGTCCCCACCACACTTGTTGCAGGGAACAGAATTGGGACAAGTGACCCTCTACGTCAGAGTGCCCACGGATGTGCCCCTGACAGAGAAGGAGTGACTTGGCCGGGGAGAGTGGTTGTTGTTGTGTGGCCCCAACACATCAACCTCTCCAAGCTGGAGGAAGGGTTCTTGGTCCTCCAACACTTTAGGCCCCTGATACAGGGGAGGCACGTGTTGGTGAGGGCCAACGACCACACCATGGTGGCCTACATAAACGGTCAGGATGGAATTTGGTCGGTGATGGCAAAATGCCTGTGGTTGTGGGCCTCAGAACACCTGTATTTTCTAAAGCCTGTCCACATCCTTTGTGTTGGGAAATCAGGAGTGGCCAACTGGTGCAACTCACACTGTGCCCATAATGGTTCTCCCTGTTGTGCAAGAATGCTGCTTTGCCAATGCTCCATCTCATCCATCCCCTGCTGGAGAGAGTGAGGCAGGAGCCGTTGTTAGACATTCTGGTAGTTCCAGTTCATCGCTTGGTGCTGTGGTATACAGAAATGATCTAGATGATGGTGGCCCAGCCATTGAGCATGCCCGCTTTGGACCATCCTCTCCAGGCGTGGCTCCTGAGAGAAACAGGCTGAGGTGAGCTAGACTAGAGGTTTTGCTAACCATCCAAGCAAGATTGACTTACTCCCCTGTTCTTTGCAGTTTAGTTTATTCTCTCCTATTTGCAGTGTTAAGTGGATAAAGTGTCATGTGCTGAGAACCCTCCTCTCGACTTGGGGTCTGTGTCCTGTTTGCTGTCTCTTTTCTGTCTGTCAGGATGTTGAACGTTAGCCTCTCCATCTAAACATTGACGGTCTCGTCCTTGGCTGACACAACTGCTGTTTAGTTCTGTTTGTTTCAGACATTTCCACAAATTCACACATGCTGACATCACTGATTACTGACTTTCCATGGTTGTTTTGTTAAGTTAATATTTCCTTTAAAGTGTATGCAGTAGCCCTTTCTTCCTGCCACTATGATTTTGGCATCAGATCACTCCTTGGCCACCCTCTCGTGAAGCAAATCTTGCAAGAGATCAGGAGGCAACGCCATTCGATGCGTGCCTTCTCCCTGCCATGGGAACTGCCATTGGTGCTCAAACCTTTTGTGAAGGGTCTGTTTGAAGCTTTTGAGCCTCACTGACCTCAGCCAAGAGAGTATGTAAACTAACCGCCCTGTTGATGCATCCCAATTTCTTGCTGCTCCGTGGTGATCGTAGCGGGCTACCTTCTGAAAAATACTTCCTTTATTTCCAGGAACTTAAGGAGTGCTTTCATGTCCAGGGATATGTAGTTGGGTGCTTTTTGTCTTCCACAACATGCAGGGAAAGGGAGGCAAAGTTATATCTGCTTAGCCCAGTCCATGTGTTGGCATGTTTTAGAACGCAAGGCCCCCATCAAACACACTGAACAGCTGTTTGTGTGCTTTGGGGATGGTGTGGCAAGCTTTGTGAGTGCATCTCCCAAGCCTACAGACAGGTGAAAAAAAGTCTATCCTAGTTTCTCAAACTCCAAGGTAATGACTTCAAATGTCTTGTTTTGACAAGTTCAAACCACAAAAATATTGAATTTATTTAATATATCATATTTATTTGGTAACAAAAAAGGAGCACATTCTGACATACATTTTTGCTTGAAAAATGACTAAAACCATTAATAGATCAACAAAATAGAAATTGATTATCTTATGATCATTTTATCATTTCAGCTCCACTATCAAGTGTACAACACTACAGTGTATAATGTTTTCTTTTTCTTGAGTTATTTAACATGTACACTAGAAAATAGACTGCAGCAAGAGCAAATTTAACACCAACCCTCAATATAACTTAATACAAATTGTGTTTAGTGTTGATTTAAACACTTAAATATGTGACTCAGCTTAGACCAATACAAAAACACTCCAGGCTGCTGTTAATCATTTTAAAAAAAATGTTTTAATAAAAACCCCAACTAAAACATCAAGGATTTATTTTTATTTTATGTAATTAAGTCAGTTTATGACAAAACTGTGGCCACTTAACATGACTTGAAATAGAATCACTTTAAGAGCCACATTCAAATTCATAATCTACTTTTTCCTCTAGATTAGACCAGACACTAAACCATGGCCAACTTTTATTATTATTGTGTCTAAGCCTGAACCATCAGCTTGATATATCATTACCCATCTCCTGTGCCCACAGACCTCTCTTAATTATAAGGGATTGTGGGAATATTACATTATAGATACATATTAAAGTGCTATATCCTCCCTGCTCTACCCTGCTTCCATATATCACCTCTGAAGAGTCAGTGATGTTTCATTGTTTATTATTTTCCTTTAGTTTGCCTCCGAGCTAGCCGTCCACCATTCGTCAGTAGGGTTGCAGCTAAAATCAGCACCTCTATACATCTGTCCTAGGCCTAAAAGACACCCTCACTCTGCATGAAATCCCATATTCCTTGGTTCCTCATCAATTATGAAGTGGAGCCAGGAAACAGTGTGGCATTGCTAAGGGCTGTCAGGTTGGTGAACAACCACACTGTAGAACTGGAGGTGAAAAAGTTGCTTGACATGACAAATCACCTTGACCTAAGAATCCCCCTGCATACTTGCTTCTATCAGCAACAAAAAGCCACTTGCATCTCCTGACAACACAGTCTTAGAGTACATACCAATTTCTGACTCCTTAGGCGTAAGCATAACACTATATACAAGGCACTTTGTGTTCAATTTCACATCCATAAACAACAGGGATTTATGTACTTTATGGTGGAACGCTACATTTGTGTGGTGTTATAGCTGCAATTACTCTTCTTCGATCTTCAGATAACAGTGTTTTGCTGTGTTTGGTAATTTGGCAATGTGTGTTATTTTAGCAAATCACTTATGGGCAAATGCTGGTCAAGCTGCAGAGCTTTATTCAATAACCCATATGTCAGAAAAGGTGGAATGCTGTGTATAACTTATTATCATTTAGCAGTGTTGAAGATGTAGATACTTAATTAAAAGGGGTAATACGACAATGTAGAAATGACCATTTCAAGTAAAACTCCAGTCATTAGAATCATACTTATGGAAATGTAAATAAAAAACAAAGGTATTTACAGGTAGATATATATCAAAAGTACTCATTATGCAGAATATGTTTGTGTGATCAATGTGCTGCAACAGTAACTTGATTGAGCAATTATTAGATCAACAGAAAAATCATCTGCTAGTATTCTGATAAATGATTAAAGGTTGAAGCAGCTTCTAAGCAAAAACAGTCCTCAAAACAATACAAATAAAGACATTACCTTGGATTCTGGTACAAAGTAATGACTCTGACATGCTACACACCGAAAGATTAATCAATTAATTGAGAAAATAATCAGTAAATGAATAGGTAATGGAAATAATAGTTAGTTGTAGCCATAATTCAATGAGTTATATAATTTATAATATTACATTATTAAATGCATTATTATTATTATTATTGATGCATTTGTAGCTATTCATGGATCTTGGATAGATTCTTTTCACACAATCTTCCTAAGCAGATTTAGTAGGCCCAGCTGTCATTGAATTTTAAAAATGTCCAATATTTTCCTGAATGTTTAAGGATTTATTATTTTCATCGATTTAAAAGTTGAGATTGAAAGATCATTCTTGATCCTGGACCACCTGACTTTCTTTCTTGACTTTCCACTGCTACTAATTGTATCAATTATGATATTTCATCTTATTAATAATACATTAGGCACATTTGGGGTCTGCATCATTCAAAAACTTCTGAGTTTCTCTATTTCTTATTACACAACAAAAAATTTACCACAATTGAAAGAGTAAATCAATTTTCCAAATGTTGGGAGTAAAAATTTATACTGGCCAATGAATCTTTAAAAAAATAGTGCAGGATGTGTTTTGCACACTGTACATGGACCCTAGTGAGTCGCTCTAACTAGCCACCGTTAAGGCTTTAACTCAAATAACCAAATCAGTGATGAAAACCAGAGGTTTCAAAATGACAAAATGTGCCTTTTATATGAAATGGCTGCTTTCAACCATCTGTCTGTTCAATTTTCCACGTTACTTTAACACAGGATGGTGCACTGATGATGATGAGCCATACATAATTACTGCTAACAGGCAGCTCTGCATGCAGTCAAGTCAAACAGGAGAGATATCGCTCCATAAAATGGGATTGCACTTGACTTGTACTGAACAGTTTCCTGGACCTCGATCCTGGATTAAGAGCAGAATCTCTCTGGATTACAGTTTATGATGACCATTAAGAGTTTTACCCTGGGGGTACTTAAAACAGTCAACCATATTAAGACCTGCTCAGAGAAGATTGCAGGGATTTGGACCTTTTGAACGGTTTAAAGTTCAGGCATTTAGAGCACTTATCACTCACTCTGCATACTCACAGGAAGCCGGCCTAATTCATGGTGCATATTTATTCGTGATGTTGGAAGGAAGGAAGATATTTTGTACTTAGGGATTTGTTTTTCCTGATGGCTTACACTGTCATGTTGATCTCATTATACCCTCATTTCCTACCATGAACTGTCAGATAATTTGACATAAAGCTCCAAGGCAGTTTCTAATCTATGCACATCATGTATACAACATTTGCCTTAGATTAACGCTCTGCCAGCTTGATGAAATGTGAGAAATAACACATATCAGTTACATGTGTTTGTCTACAGTTTTTCTTTGGTGTCTTTATTATTTTCTACTTTATATACTCAGTGCTCAAATCATTTTAGCCCACTCGCTGCCAGGGCAAAATAGAACATTCATTGCAATACAGTTCAGTACAAATGCATTTAACAACCACTGATACAAATTCAGACAAAAGTGTCACTCTGAGTCAGTTTGAAATTAACTAAGTGGAGATAAAATTAAAAAAAATGCCTATTTAACTCTTTTAGATCACGTCCTTGGTCCTATTGTTCACCGATTTAACAATAAATGAAAAAATAAAACAGCCACAGTAGTCTGTAGCTCCGTATTCCACTACATTCTGAGCCCAGCCACTTTTTAGCAGCCCAAATATATGTGGGGGATTTGATTTAAATCCCATCTTTTAACTGAACACCATTCAAATATTTCATTTAAATTCGGAAATGTCACTGTTTCACTGGGACTTTAACGTCACTTCGGTTCTCCGACCTTCATCGGGTTGAGTCAATGACTCTTAATGATGTCACCTTCTGTAGGACTCAAATTGGGCTGGACATTTTACAATATTTTCCTATATTTTTAAAAATACAAAACTATTAATATATTAATGGGAAAAATAATTAGCAGATTAATTAATAATGACAATAATTAAATATATCATATAAAAAAAAAAAATGTGCAAAAAAGTTAGTTGAGTAAAATTATATAGTATACGTTTTAAAACTTAATCACAATAAGCAAAGCATGCCAACGGAATTAGTTGTAGTTATTCTGTATTAGGAATTTTTTTCACAAATTGAAGAAACAAAGACAAGACGAAATGCCCTCTTTGATTCATCAAAGTAAAAATATTGCAGTGTCCATTATGTGATCTAGTCGAGTCTTATTTAGTTTAATATTTGTATTTGTGATGAATTAAATTGCACAACCAGAAAAATGGACTAATTCAATTTGACGGCAGATTCTGCTCAGGGTAGATTATGTGATCTCCTCCATAAGAGAGTATGGTTCATGCATGTTTCTCAGCTGAGGCCCACTTCTACAGATGCACTGGACAAACTTGTCCATGTCTCTCTCACTCCCTTCCCTCTCTCCGTCTCCTCTCTCGCTGGCTCACAGCTCACACAGCTTGCTGGGGATAAGGCCTCAGCCACAGTGCTGTGACGGCAGATGGCAACTGGCTCAAAAAGGTTGGCACGTCATCGGGAAATGTGCTGCACCAAAGATGTCCTTTTTAATTAAAAGATTTTGATCTGTGGTGAACTGCAGAATGTTGGAAAAAATCAGAGGCATCATGTGGTCGGAAATACAATGACATGATATGAAAGGATAATAAAGAAATATACCGTATACAGCTCTCCCTGCTCTTCAATTTCACATGGAAAACTTGAAATGATAGAGCCTTAGACAGAGTGGGAGGGCATTTAGAGTTGACTAAATACAAAAGGATGGAAAATGGTAAAACGTGTGGGAAATTATCCATTGAATTCTAACATGTTACGATATGAAATTATCCATCTTATCCAACAACTAGTAAAAATGTGTCACATCAGTTGACTGTGTCAATCCAGATCACATCTTATGACTACTTTTTTGCACCTTGACTTAAAGTGTATGGCACCACATCTTTATTTAACAAGCACTTAGAGAAGGTTGTCAGCACCGATGTTGTGACATTTGTTCAGAGGTTTCTTGGCAGCCACGTGAGACCTGTTTGCCCCTGACATTCAGGCTGGGCTGCAGACCTTCAGAATCTGACGGACATGGGGTGAGGCTCCACGGCAGATGGACAAAAATACAGTCTATGCAGGTCTTGTACCCACCAGAGATGCTGAATGTCTCACTGTATGCTGTTCCTAGTCATCGGGCGGCAAAGGCTGGCTTTTAACATGTTTGCACTTGTCTTGATAAATTACAGAAACAGTCCTTACTGCTGCTCCAGACATGCCACATAACATGGTTCATGTCAGGGTAGATCAACGGCCACCGGGTCCACCAAGTACAGCTGTGTTGTTTTGTGGAGGCACAGCTGCTCACATGTGGATTATTCTGTCAGTTGCAGACATTCATTGATTTGACAGAAAATGATTTTAGAGCAGCCTCTGCGGTATTGTCTTTGGCTCCGTCTTAGATTTAACATGGTGAGTGGAGGGAGGCTAAAGTTCACAGAGACACACAGAAAAGAGACGTGATTATTGAAAGTACAGTGCTACAGACCAATGAAAACTTGTACTCTGTCATATCTGTGACTGTTTGTACCAAATTAGTAAAATGCATCTCAAGTTTTCCCATTTGCTTATCTTTTCTTGTCTAACATTATATACGCACTCAATTTTCAATTTTTTTAATTTGACTTGGTTTACACCACACATTTAACTGCAAACCAGAGCATACTGTACATATTTTAGGAACACAAAAGACGGTAAAGTACTCCTTGCTATTTTTAGGCAACTAAAGGTATGTCAATTCAATTTTCTATTCAATTTGATTTGCCAAATATTACAATTCACAAATTAGCCTCTGTTGTTCAGATTTGAACAATGTTATGTTTGTCAAATTCAGTGCCTTCAATTACTTATTTATATCAGCATGACTTGGTAAATTCAAATAAGAGAGTAACCATCAAATTAAAAAAATTAAAAAATATCTTGAAATTAAATTATTATTATATCGCCGGAGACCGTTTGTGTCTATGTTTGTCCACCAGTCACATTCTCGTGGACACCTTGAGGGAATTTTTTCAGATTTGGCACTATCGCCCATAAACTCAAGGGTGAACTGATAACATTTTCTTGTGTCACTGTGACCTCAGAAAACACGTTTTTTCGCCATTTCTATCAGAAGCATTAGCTTATGTGTAGTGTATAAAGGTTTTACTGTTGCCTTCTGTGACCATAATCCAACTGATGTTATAATTTTTTTCTGATTAAGAAATTCATTCAGATCTTTATTGCAACAACCTTTGATCCTTGGTTAGAAAGAAATAATTGAAGTTTTTACACAGATGTTCGGTGCGACCAGGCACATGTTTCTCTTGGTAGCAGATGGTAGTCTGACTTGCACAGTGACAGATCACTCATATTGCCATTGACACTAATGGCTGTGGAATTGAGTGGGGACACTGGGGCGCCAATGCAGTCTTACATCCATGTCCAATCAGTGCAAAGCAGCACAGCCTGTCACAATAATTATGACGGAACTATTGAGACAATTTTTTGGCGACAGACTCAATGTCCCACTAGTGTTCCCCTTGATTGGCCTTGGTAGCTTGCAAAGTCATTGTCATTTCTCACAACTTCATTACAATGTGGCACAAAGCAATTTCCATCTTCTGTGCTCTTCCCACTCTGCTACTCCTAAAGGGAGTTCACGCCATATGTGCATGACAACACCCTGTCGGATAGACAAGATGATGTCTTCCAAGAGTGTCTTTTAGAGTTATCTCTCATTATGATAGTGAGCCTTGTCCTTTGTTATAATGATTTAGATCTTGAATATGTCTCATTGCTGATGGCGAATTCAGGTGAGTGTAACGGTTCCCGACTGTGGCCTTTTATGGAATGAAATGAGAAGTGGTTGCTTTATAATTGCTGGGGCTCATCTGATTTATAATCTCACATTTCCAATTCTCAATAAAGTTAATGCTCACATCAGGAGTCTGGCTGAAATGCTGGCTGCATCTTTAAGCTGCTCTTTTGAAGCAGGAGGCTAATGAGCAGGCTGCTGTTTATGCTTCACCCCACTCTCATTTGTAAGGGAAGCAATTCTCTACAAAAAAAACTAAATATAACCAAGTTCATTCACTCTGGTACTGCTATTAAGTAAAAGTACTTATACAACAATGTAAAAATACTTCATTACAAGTAAAAGTCTGACATTTAAATGTATACTATACTAAGAAAAGTTTCAGCAAAATGTATTTAATGTATCAAAAGTGAAACTACTTAGTATGCAGAATGGCCAATTAGCCACTTTAGGTACGAATTAAATATCAAATTAAGTAATTTTGAATGAATGAAAGTTTTATGAAATATGGTGCTCTAGCATAGTATACCAACATTATATAAATAAAAGAGAAAAAATAGCTTAACTTCATCCAATAGTAAAATACTACTTACAAATGCATATGTAATGAGTTATTTAGATACTTTCAGTACATTGAGCTAATAATAGTGAGGTGTTTTTACATAAGTGACATTTTTCAAAACAGGACTTTCTGATTGACTGATCGATCAGTCTCATATTTCTTATTTTGTAAAGGAGACATAAAGCTTGCAATTTGTCACAACTTCAAGTCCAAAATAAGCCTTGGAAAACTAACCTTAAAAACATTTGGAACAACTAACTTAAACTTTTGTTATATTGTATTTCATTCCCATCAAATATGAACAGAGTAATCACAGTGACTGTTCGTCTGCCGTCAGCACGGAGCTAGACAGCTAGCGTTAAGGTTACATTGACTTGCAATACGGTACGGTCAAGCTCTACTCAGTTAAAATGATTATTCAGTAAAGGCTGATTATAAAGCTATCATTAGAGTTCTTGGTGAGAAACTTGAACAAAAACAGTTGTTTAAAATGTTTGTTTAGAGCAATACAAAAATAGATATAGAGGGAATTATGATCTGTTTAATTTACTAACTTGCTCTAACTAGCTTATAATATATACTGTAATTAAATTTAACAATTTTTTATCCAAGTAAATCTCCTATCTCCTAATCATTTGAATAGTTTTTTTATGCAATAAACCACTATAAATTGCATTAAAAAAGTAAAAGGATAACATTAAGAATTTGTGCCTTGCTGTCATTTATAGATCTAAGAAGGAAGAACAAAAATCAAATCAGCCAAAAAAAGGATTTTGAGGTCAGACTCGACCAAGAAATTTCAGATCATCTCAAGGACTTGTGGTTGAAATGGAATATTTCTCTCTGTGCAGTATTGTTACTCTTAGTTAAATACAAGATCTAAAAACTTCCTCCACACACTGACTCGCACACAAACACATGCTGTCCATGCGGTGTTATCATAGCACTTAAACATCAGATGAGTAGATTAGTTTTTTAATCAGACTCAGGATCTGAGACATCCTACACTCAGCCTTCTGTAAATTATTCCATCCACTCAACTGTAAATAAGTGCTAACAAGATTATCAGATTACCCTTCATCCAGGACATACAGTGACTGCTGGGCACAGTAACTGCCATGATGTAAGAGTATCGCTGTAAGATAATTGCGTTAGGAGGTACCATTTTAATGCACATTTTCTAAAGGCTCACAAAGCTCAAGGGCAGATTTAAACACTTTTCCTATTTGCCGTATGAAATATATTTCATGGTTGCCACTAAAAACTCACACTGAATGTAAAGTGTGCAGTCGGAACGGGTCTATAGTTTGGAAAACTCTCCCAGTGTTTTTTCCATGTCTCTTAAATAGGCTGTTCATAAACTGGGCCAAGTTTAATTGAATTGACAGACACAGATTAATCCAAGAACTTTTTTAAGTATTTAAAATTCTTATGAATATATACTGCACTTTATTGTACAAGTTGAAAGAAAGAAATAGATAAAGTATGAACAAAATGAAATTTGCAATGGTTTACGGATGTTGAGTAGATGATATGGTATAGGACTGCTATATATTCATTAGGCTCCTATGTATTGCTGCTATCATTTATACCACAGCAGTGGAACAGTGAATTTATCAAGGGAATGTATTCCAAAGTCATCTTGTCAACTAGTCTTTGTTTTATGTTGGTGGTTTAAACTGGATTTAATGTCCTTGCCCAGGTGCAGTGACTGGGTGAAGCTGAGCCAACAGTGAAAACAAAGGGGACGAGCTCTCCCTCTCTCTTTCGTCACTATATCACATATATTTATATGCAAATAAGCCTGTGAAATAAAATGATTCAAAAACCTTGATAGGAAAATGTTATATTTAATCTGTGGGGTTTGAGTTGTTGACGGGGGAGAGGGAAAGAGAAAAGGGAAAGAGATTGTCGGAGATGCCTGAGCATGCGGGCAGAGGTGGTAGTGCAATCTAAAAACTGTCTCGTCCCTGTCTCAGGTACAGTAGACTGGTGAATTCCATATAGCCGTCAGATTAGACTCATGGATCTCTATGTGTGATACTGATTCAGTCAAAACGAAAACTATAATGAACGCACAGAATTCTTTAAATCTGAAGGTTAAAGCTGCATGTGGCCTGTACAAGCACCGTAAATCATTTTTTAATGAATGTAAGGACAAAACCTGAGTTGGTGTTTGCTGCTTTTATGATCTGCGAGCAAAATATTACATATAATTTAACAAAATGCATAATTATAGTCGTAAAATGTGTTTCTGCAAGTGACAAATTCTCTGAGAAATAAGAGGCAGCTCTCAACACTGTGATTGGCATGTCCTTGGTTCTGTTTATCTCTTCTGTTTCTGTCCAAATGTGGCAGTTCCTGCCACCTGCCCATTCCCTCTGTTTGTCTGCTTGTTTCTGGCCCGTTTTTTTTCTCGATCTGTTTCTTCTGTATCTGTCTTTCTGTTTTCTTGGTGTTTGTTTCTCTGCATCTTTGGCTACGTCTTTGGCTTTCTACACAGTCATCATTCAACTGTTTGCTTTCTTTTTGTTCTCCCTCCAGCACTGCCTGTTAATTAGAAATTGTATCAATTAAACTCTAGTTAATGTTATGCATTAAATTAAATTAATGTGAAGGGTCCATGCAGGCTGATAGCAGACACCTATTACTACTATAGTAAATATATAAATAATTTATTTATATATAAATGGGCAAAACTTTACCCTATCTATCTATCAATAGTACCTAAACATTTTAAAAGGGTTTATAACCCAATTTAAAGTTATTGTAAGAAAATATAAGTGTTTGTATCTATTGTAAAGTATAGGCTGATATATGCAGAAAATGAATTACAATACAGAACAACATAGGCATGTAAGCTTTAAAATGTGTTCAATCAAATCAACCTTGATGTGAAAATTAAGAATACTCATAAAATAATATAAACAATTTACACAAACACATACCAGAGGATGAATTGACAGCAAACAACCTAATTGCATGGCCCTCTTACAAGACATCATGTGATGTCAGAAGCAGATTGCAAATGTCAAAGATGGTTCATTTAGTTCTTGTGCCAAGCAGCAATGGAAATTCACTAATAGTACATCACTGTCTCCCTTCTTCCTCTTTCTTATCTTCTGTCATCTCACATATGCACACACAGGTGGTCAGGCCATTGTATCAATAAAATCACAGGCACTTTGTAGCGTTCAACTGTGTAATGTCACAGCACAGCATCAGGTGTTGCCATGGAGCTACCAAGGAGCACTGTATTTTTCTTGTTTCATGTTCATATCACTTTCATCTTCAGCTGTAGTTATATCACCAGGCTTCGCGTCGTCTGTCTTTGTTTCTTTTTTCTTTATTCCACCATTGTTAACAAAAGTCAAATGAACAATAATAATAATGACAAAAAAAATGGATTGATCACAAAAGCAGTAATAAATAAATATTTTTTATTTATAGTTGCATGTAGGGTCTAGGAGCCTATGTGTAGCCTGCGCAAGTGGTCTACGCCGTTGTGAACATTTATGCATTTGCACTGGGCTGTCTGGACAGAGCACATGCTCTGCAATGACATCGCCCAAAATGCTAGTTGGCGATAGGGTTTTTATGCCACTGTGTTGAGTTTTTTATTGTACTCCAAACAATGGCGACTGAAACCAAAGAGAGTTCTTTGCTGAAACTAAGCGGATCATGTTGGAGTTGGAGCTATTAAATCTGACCACTGTCAATTTTACTGAAATGTCTGCAAAGTAGAAAAGAGAGCAGCGAAACTGGAAATGCTTATGTGAAGTCGATGGATCCTATTTTCTTTGGAGAGCAGGAGATCCAGCCACACGTTTCATGATGGATATGGCTCGGTTCAGCGAGTTGACTTACCATCACCATATCTGAACTTGCATAATTATGACTTAACCTCAACTTATCCAAATGAGGTCCGTCCATTGCAACAAACCAGCCTCCTGAAACATTTTGTCAAACTAGGCCAGTACTGATCAAATATGAATCAAGATTCTGTTACTGCATTACCTTTTTACCTTTTTTTTAAAAAAAAAATTGTGACCTGGCCACCATGTGGAGAACTAAATCCAAGCACTGGCTACAGGTCAGGGAAAACCAGACCATTTGGGTTCTGCCCGTTTCCGCCGGATATCTCTACCATTACATTAATGGAGCGGTGCCTGACATGCTGCAGCGGAGGCTACAGCACCGGGGTACGAATCTGCTGTTTGCCTACAGTGCAGCTTCAATGCAGAAATATAAATTGGTCTTTAGAGTAAAGGGTGCTGTACAGATTGTGAATTGTGAAGCTCTTTAGGGCGAATTGTTGATTTCAGACAAAAAAATAAACAAAACTTGACTTGTCCTGAATTAATCAATGTTTTGCTCTAATGAATGAACATGAAATTGCTTTAGAATTAGACTTAATTCATGTTATTAAATTACTCTTCAAATCATTTCCTGTGGTGGGTATTTGGTTCCTCTGCCATCCATTTTAACCCTTAAGTATAGAATATAGTGTCTGTTTGGGGTCCGATCTTATGACTACCACTGACTTATCTGCTTACTTTCCCTCCACACACACACACACACACACACACACACACACACACACACACACACACACACACACACACACAGACAGACAAAAGGGTGTGTGCTGGACAAAATCTAAAGTCAAGCATGAATACAGAGGCTGACAGGCCAATTATCAGATATACTGTTTGCTCTGCATCCCCACCTCTGAAGGGAAGCAGATGTGAGAATCCTGTCGCTTTCACTCAAGCTGGTGCCATGACATGGCCCAACAACAAAAGGCACAGCCTTCACACGGAATCGAGATGGACAGAGTTGTAAACATTGTCTTGTCATACAATTTTATCTGATGGGTTTTCAAATTTCAAGCTTTGGAAGATGTGATGTAGTGTGGCAATGTTTGTCAAAAGTTGAAATGCGTATGACTCTCCCCGCCCCTGAACTTTCAATTGGGAATTACATTTCCTTACTATTGATGCTTGGTTTCTGTGGAAAATGTCGAAAAATGTGGTTTGAAAAATACTTGTTTCATGAAAACTTCTCTCTCCCTTTTAGGAATCATACAGAATGTTCTACAGAAGGTCAGTGAGCTTGAAAAGACTTGACCTAACTGTGTAACTTCTCTTTGCTTCACAGGTGAATGTTATCCCAGCATGTGTCAGAGCCTTGACCAAGATGCTGTACTGTCCATACTGTCGCAGCATGCCAGGGCTGAAACCCTGTCACAACTACTGTCACAACGTTATGAGGGGCTGTTTAGCAAACCAGGCAGACCTAGATGCTGAATGGAACCTCTTCATCGGTAAGATATAAAAGATTCTGATTCAAATCGAGTGCCCTTCCACCTGCTTCTCATTTTCTCTTTGTAATTCTTTTTAAGGTTTGTGTGTCTGTCTGTCAGTCTGTCTGCCTGTGTGCACACTTGTACTTGAGAGTCTGCATGTTACTTTTTCGAAGGCAGTGCCTTTGAATAGTCTCTGTGGGAATTCAGTAGGATGTGCTGTGTTGGATTCAGCTTTAAAGGATTTACAGAGACAAAACTGAAATCTTATTTGTGAAACCATTCCTTCTTTTTTTCTGTCTGAAATGTTGTTTGTTGTTGCTGGAACCCTGGCATAGTGCTTAGAGCTCTGGTCCCTGCTGTTTAGGATTGATAAAGGAGAGCAGATCCTAGGCAAACACATTTTCTATAGTGTTTCCAGCTGAGCTCGGTGAGTAATATAGCACTTCGCTAAGGCTGTAAGTAGCTGGATGCTGTAAGCTCTCCTGTTAAATGGATACCAAGGATGCACATAGAGTGTTCCCTCTGGATCTTTTGTAGGCCAATGCTTTATTTGTTATGTACCCCAATCCCATCCTCCCACCCACACTAACAGGTTTTTTTCTTTTTTTTTAAATGGGGCGACATTTTTTCAAAGACATCCCTGAAGACTGTGTGTCAAGTGAACTGCACTTCTAAGCTTTTGGCTGTTTTGTGACAGGCCTTGTCATTTGAGAAACCATCAGATGACGTACCGCTTGTTCTCTCCGATGGCATGTCTGAAGTCTCAGATCAACACAGGCCCCTATGTACTGAATGAGATGTCTCACAGCTTTATGACATGTGTTAAAAAGTTAGTGTCTTGTTCGGTTGTGAAGAGGCAAATCTATTGCCGCAAAGGGACGCTCTTCTTGACAGTAATGGGAAAAGCTGTTGTTGCAACAGAATGATGAATCTGGTTAGACAAAAACGCCCTTGGGGTGTTAAAAAAGTGTATTTTTAATTTAAAACCTTTTTCTGGTGCAGACAATGTTTTTAGGTTTGGAAAGACAATGTTGAGGGTACCATAATTAGAAATTATGGGGATGTTTATTTTCATAATGAAAGACATTTTTTTATGTCTACTGATATTTTGTATTCATTATCTGTTGCTAAAGAACTTCGATTTGCTCACCATGCAGCTTCGCAGAAATATTGATTTACCTTTCAGAGACAACTTCTAAATGTATCACAGGTCAGTTCTCACCACTGGAGCACATCTATGCATTATAGAAATGTATGGATTGAGCCCATACACAGTCCGTCATTGTCATCTCCTCAAATCATCACTTATTAGTGAAGGTTAGATTGGAGGCACAGCTTTCAATTTTTAAGAACCCTCAATGACATTTACCTGTGGACTTTGCTCATGCTTAAATGTCACTATTGATACCATTGATTTGTAAGACCACAATAGAAAGGGAAGTCAAGGCTTTTTATTTAGTTTTAAACTTCAACAGCAAGAGACATGATGAGTTCTAAAAGTGGTCTGTCATTTTTTGAAATCTGACTGAATCAGGGACATTTACAGTCTTGCTTGACTGTAATTCCGCTGCTGCTAAGCACTTTGTGATCTCTGTCTGTGAAAAGCGCTTTATAAATATGTTTTATTATTATTATTTATGTAAAACATATTTTTGGGGCATTTATTTTTTAATTGCCTAAACTAAAACCAGATAAATTAATGTTCATAGTTGCCTCATTCTTACATTTTGGAAGACTGTTGCAACGTCTCTTTTTGGAGAGAGACTTATGAAGATAGGACACACTAATTAAAACAAGGTTGACTGATTATAATTTCATTTTTATATTAAGTTTCATATCGTAAAATAGTAAAAACAAAAATTTTCGGTTCATTACCTTGGATTTAACAATCAGTGGATTTACAAACATTTTCTCAAAATAATGCCATTCTTTCGTTCTGTGAAGTCATTTTTTGGCCTATTAACAAATTGTCAGTCCATTTCTACAAAATCAGTTACATGCAGTGTTAAGGTACAGTATATTGACTGACCTACAGACATGCTTAAAAATTGCATTGCAGAAAAACGGTGGTGCAGTTAATACACAAATACTGTCAGCTTTCAATTTACGTAAGCCGGCTATGACAAGTCAAAATGGTTGTATATAATTTTAAATTTCTGCACTACGAACAGCACCTCGTATGGCTATGGTTTGATCTATTAATAATTAAAAGAAAATTAAAACTGCCAGGCTTTTTCTGCCTTCTATTTTCCACACTACTATATTTTTTCTATGTCTCACCCTAAAGTACCATTTACATGCACAAGTACTTGTTTAAAGCTTTTTATTTTCAAACAATAACAATGGAACATCATTTTAGTTGTAAGCACGTCAAGCCAGTGAAGTGAAGTGAAGTCAACTTTTTCTCCAGCGCCTTGAATGTATAATGCTATTAAAACATAATTTCACACCGAGAATTTTCAAAAGGACAAGATATTTACAAAAACTATAATACCAAACAAATCAAGAAAACGTTCAAATTCCATGCTAGGCAATCTCACAAAATAACCAGTGGTTTGAATATACATATAAACACCGTCAATTTGAATATGAAGATGGGAGTATCACACTGCAAGTTTCCAAGCATTACTGGAAAGAGGAGAACAAATGTGCCACGGCTGTATTTATTCCCCAAATCTGTGTAACATTAAACAATAATAACCATGGTGAATACTTTGATGTAGCCTACATTTCACTATGCAAAAGAAGAGTGATTACAGCATCCGTGTCATACATTTCAAAGTTGCAGTCACAGACGAGTAGTTTACAGTTTGTAAAGATTGCCCTAAGGACTTCACAGCTTTCAGACTGCAAATGGAAGACAGACTTGTCTGTGAACAATGAGCATAAACCTGGGGAAAGATGTGATTTACCTGCTCGTACCTGTGCTGACTGATTTTAGGCATCCTGACGTGTGTGTGTGTGTGTGTGTGTGTGTGTGTGTGTGTGTGTGTGTGTGTGTGTGTGTGTGTGTGTGTGTGTGTGTGTGTGTGTGTGTGTGTGTGTGTGTGTGTGTGTGTGTGTGTGTGTGTGTGTGTGTGTGTGTGTGTGTGTGTGTGTGTGTGTTCCAATGTTCAGGGAAAGAATTCATCGTTTGGCCAATGGGTGATACCAAACCATCAGTCACCTGCCATCATGACAAATTTACCCAGCTCTGCATCATGACAGACACATCATTATCATTTTTCTTGTCAGCACCTTGTTAAAATACCCTCAGAGAGAGAGGGAGATGGAGGACACATGCTGTTATTCACACAGTACGGCAGTTGTTCAGGTTTATACCATGATCTACACCATTTCTTTATTTTTCAGCTGCACATTGACAAAATTAATGGAAGGTTTTAATTGAGTCTTTGATAAACCCCAAGCCCGAAGTGATCCTCCAATCATAGCTTTTCAACCTTAACTGGCTCTGGATTACTCCAAGCAGTATACGGAGCTGTAGTAAGAGCAATACTTCATCTAAAGAGTTTGAAGGGTTTTTATGCCTTTCCAAAACCCCAAACCAGCAGCAAACGTGCAAGGAATGTCTTATCGGCTCGCTAGCTTACTATCAACAGTAGTAACTGAATGGCAGGCATTAGCATAGCATTGACTAAGTAATATTACTTTGTAGGATTGAAGGTTATGTTAAAAAACAACAGACAAGCAAATCTACCGTGTAGTAATAATACAAAACTGAAAACTGGTCCTGGATACTATCAGTTTAGGCTAACCTTAGCAGTTGTTAAGGCCTTTTTGGGGGGGATTTAACACTCCAGCAACAGCAGCTTATGTCACCAGAGACAGTGTTACATTCACCATACACATTCAGTCCTGATCCTGAAAGCATCTTTTCTTGTTATGTCAAAAGTGAAACCATGCTATTTGAAAATATGTACAAGGAAATACGCAGCCAAACAGTTGGATCATGTTATGTTAGACCAAAACAGTCTAATTCGTCATTGTTCCTCAACACACTTAGAATAATATGATTAACTAGCTTTACCATGGAGTTCAAGAACAATGCTCCTTCTTTATATCCTCAATCTTCTACAAGATTTTATTGAAAACTGAAAACATAAAAAATTCCACTTGAGACTATGTTTTGAATCAATTCCTGTAGCTATCTCTTGTAACTCAACTAACTAGCTTGCTACAACTGATAAAATCAACCAATGTAGTCATCACAGCCAATAAATTCAGCAATCACCAGCTAGGGTAGGGCTTATTTTAACGATTTACAGCAATGAAATCCTTGTTGCTTTAAATGTAAATTTAATTGTTGCTTGTAAATAGCTTGCTATTGGGTTAATCCCAATCATTTTGTCCCTTATGCCATGTATTGGCCTCTCTTACATCCGCACTTGCGGCTTATAACTACCATGCGACCATAATTCTGTTTCCCAATTTTTTTTATCAGCACCAAGCAGTTAAAAGAAAACAAGTAAAGAAGATGAAGATCATTCTCCCTACGGACCTTCATCCCAGCTGTGAGAGCTGCCTCAGCACTATCTATGCCGGGCTAGCGCTAACCCTGCAGGCCGCTTGCCAGTTCTGGGACTGCTTGCCTATGAATGAGCTGCGGCAACAAGCTGTGCTCTTCAGGGCGCTTTAATGGCAGGTACGGCAGTTGGGTAGACTTTCTGGAAGAGCTGGACATCTTCACTTGCGATTTCCCGGACATCCCTGGTGAGGACCGCTGTGATGGGCACAATTCTGCTCTTCTTGGCTCCCTCCATAGAGGGTTCTCTTCCAGGCTTTCTCTCCTCATTGTTTGGTGAGAGATATGAAGGATGGGAGATATGAAGTCTTGCATCTATGGCCTTTGTCTGTAAGCCCCTCAGCAGCAGTTTTCTCCTTCTCCGCATCATTTACCCATCACCATGTTTATTTTTTTAAGACCTGCATGGCGTCATAAATGCTTCAGCTGGACTAAGAGACATCACACTGCCAGCAAAACAACCTGCAACTGTTAGCAACCTCTCAAGCGGAGACATTTACCAGCAAGAACCTCCGGCTAGATATCCCTTGCTGTGGGTTTGCTTCTTAAAGCTTCCGCCTTTCATGGAGGCGGCTTTTTCCGACCCCGGAAGACTAAGAGCAGTGGTTTCTCATTACGAGCCCATCACAAGAGTCCAAGGAGACACAGTCCCGCCGCTGGAACAAAGCCTTGCATCCATCCTGCTCCCTAAGGCCACTTACTTCGGCAGGTGTAAACCCACCATCGGAGGGAACCAGTTTTATGCTAGCCTCACTGTCAGTTCAGGTGTCTGCAGCACAAAATAACATCTTGTTTCTGTCCTCCGTTGTTTCTGCCATGGCCACTAAGCTAGCCTTTGACATTGGGAAGGCTGTAAAGGCTCCCATGACCCCCACCATGACTTTTTACTGTGGCAGCGTCCAGAATTATGTCATTGCAAACGATGATGCAGCGTAACATCTGGCTCCACATGTCGCAGCTTCCCCCTCTGATCACAGTGGAGCTGCTGGATGGTCCCATATTCCCTGATTGGCTGTTTGGATCTTACCCAAGCTCCACAGCTCATCTCCATGTGACAGCTGAGGAAGAGAGGGTCAGAAAAGGGGCACCCACTGATGCCCCTCAACATGCTCCAACTCCAGTGCCTCCTCCTCCCTACTCTAGCTGTTGTGGCTCAACAAGCTTTGAGTCAATGGCTAGCCCCCACCTGGTCGGTGGCAGCAATGGCCGACTACTTTACTCTAAAGAGCAGTTTACTCTCTAGTCAGTCGGCTTATGCTCCCATTGAGAATTTTTTTGCCCCCACCAACACAGACAAATGCTCCCCATCAGAGTTACAAATCCACTTTTAAAATGTGCAATATTGACCTTAAATAACTATCAGCCACCTCCCACCTATGGGGGCGATGCAGTGGTGATAGCCCAGCAAGACCAGTGTCAGACTAATTACCACCACAGCCAGCACTGGCCCCTTAGAGACAGCCTTCCCATCTGCTGTAGGGATCAAAGATGAAAAAAGAAGGCTGCACTCCTGACAGTGAATCTTATACAACCGTTGCAAACACTGGGTTTGCTATAAACCTGATGAAGAGGTCTCTTCTCCCCGCCCAGTATTAATTTACTGTGTTGATATGAACTGAGTCACCATGAGAGCAAAGCTTTTTTCAGCCAGGCTGGATGCACAAAAATCTCTCATCCTACAGAGTGGTGACAGCACCGTCAGTCATTTGCCTTCTAGGTCAGCCATGTGGTGGTACTCCTGGGACTGCTCCCTATGAGAAAAATCCAGAGTTGGTTCGGCCGCCTCTCTCAATCCAATTTAGCACAAACCATCCCTGGCAGACCTGGCACTGGTAAAATCCCTGTTTTCAGTTGGAAGTTCCCCTTGTGATATTGATGTCGTTATACAGGGCATGTCCCTCTCTGATGGGATGGAATGTGCCAGTCCCAATTGGTAGGATTTAAATTGGAGAATTCCCCATCCATCCACATAACGTGTGTCCACAGTACAGAAAGTGCTGAAAAACTTTGCTCCTCTATCAAAAAATGTAATGTTGAGAACGGACAACATGACAGGAGACTTCTGCTGTGGTCTCACAGGCATCTACTATCCTTCCGAGCAGTGTGCATCCTCTGAGTACAGAACCGCATGGCTGACTTGCTGTCTCATGGGGGTCCATCCCACAACAAGTGGAAACTGAGTACCAAACATGTTCTGTGACAGGTTTGGGAAGGTGGAGGTGGAGGTGGATCTGTTCACCTCACAAGAGAATACACAAGTACCACTGTGGTTCTCCATGAACACACACAATCCCCACGAAGAGTAGATGCATTCTACCACCCACCCTGGCCCAGATTTAACCTGAATGTATTTCCGCAGTTCCTCTGATTCCTTGCCATTTGGCACACATTCAGGAAGAGTCATTCAGGTGGCACCAGAATGTACAAGCATGTCATGAATCTCCTCCATTGTGCAGCTGCAGGCAGGCAACCGTGGCAACTCCCATTGCTCAGAGATGCACTGTCAAAGCTGGACGGTGAGATCCAACTCCTCCCAAATATAGACCAGCGACTACCGGCCTAGCCACTTAATTGGAGCATGTCTACCTACAAATGTCGGTAGTCATCAATTTAAGAATGAAAGTTTTAGTGAATCCTCTAGTGAAGTGTTTATTGAAGGGAGTCAGACAACAGAAACATGTTGTACATGTTGTTGCACGCACCACCGTGGGATTTACCGATGTTGCTGTGCACACTTGGGGGTCCCCCCTTTGATCCTATAGCCCAAATGTCTCTCAAGATCCTATATTTCAAGACAGCGCTCCTCCTAGCTCTGACATCGGCTTAGATAGTAAGTGGTCAGTCTAGTTGTTGGTCTCGCCATCCAATATTCCAACGATGTGCCTTTAATCCGATCATCGCTGATTAGTGGGGCTGCATGGGAACCATAAGGTACAGAAGTGACCGGCCCTCTGTTCTGCAATGTCGGTGCTGTTTGAGGAGAATGTTACATATTTTTTCTCCACACAGGGCTGTGTTAACCTTGTCAAAGTCTGTGCCTCTTTGCACCTTTTATTTGTTGAATCTACTGTTTCTGAACTGGTGTATGTTGTCTGCTTGTGGACATTGGTGTCGCAGTGGGGCATAGACTACATCAGCTTCGCCCATAACCCAATAGCAACAGCTTTGTATAGGTTGAAGCCTATACAAAATAGAACGTAAATTACTTATTGTAACTCCAAATTCTATGAGTATAGGCATAGCCCTCTAAGATGTGGGCCCCTCTTGTTCCACCTTATTGCAGCTGAAGAAATACTGGTTTAAAATGGGACCAGAACTATGGTGGCACAGCTGTTATATGTTGCAAGTGTGGACATAAGAGAGGCCCTTGCAAGGCAGAAAGACGTGAAAACAATCCTTTCAACTGTGCATGGGCCCAGGGATGAACCCAATAGCAAGATAAATCCACAGAAGATTTTTCAGCTATTTAAAATGTATTTTCCTTTTTTCCAGCCAGCTATTGTTTTCAGTTTGTATTATTTATATTAATGCATAAAACGTGCCTGTGTATGGATTATTTCTCCTAATTAAAATATAGGCTTGTGTTGTCCTCTGTTGAGTCCTTTGACACCCCAGTGTAAGCGATCTTCATTGATTTTATTTGCTCATTTCTTTTTAATTGCATGGATTGTGTCCCAGTGTAACTGGACCTCCCCACAGCCCTCCAGTTCATGAGCATTCAAGGCAACATTTTTTTTGTCCTACAAAAAGAACTCTCTGTGTTGTCTGTGAGATTCTAAAGATTATAAACACACAAACATACACCGAGGCACTCAAGCATGATGGTCTCAGTAACAGACATGACAGAATGAAACCACATACTATATCTGGTCGATTTCTGCCTGTCAGAGAGCTGAAGGCCTGATGACTCATTTAGCCTAGTAGAAGTGATATTCATATCCTCAGCATAATCAAGAACCAGTATATTTTCTTTATAATTGCTACTGGCTGTGCAGAATCTGCAAGATATTGCTCATCTGTACATGTTGCAGGAATGCTTACACAGCTATACTTTATATACAAGCAACATATCATTTTCGTAATATTGTGAGTTACTACAGCTGATGGCCATCTATGTTTTATTTATTAGTTGTATTGCCACCACAGCAGAAGCAGTAGTGTCTTGCATTTGTAGCTGTACAGAAAAGGGTTAATGTAAAAAGACATGAGAGTTCATATGTGAGGAGTAACAGACATGGTATTTGAGACAAAGCCAAAAGGCAATAAAACAGTAAAAATATATAATATTATTATATTTGTTTGTTGAGCTACAATCCAACTTTAAGTGCATGCGAGAATGCCTGTGTAGTCTCCCCAAAGACAGACAGATATGTTGGCGTGTTAGGGAGTTTTTTGCAATTGAATCACCTCTTTCAGCTGCAACTGGAAAACTTGTTGCAGGCAAGTGATGTCAGATGCGTTTTAGCAGAGTTGTTTGGCAGTGTTTGCTTTCCTAGGAATGCCCTGAGAGTGAAAGTAGTCGTACACAAATAATGAGCCTTAACATCATAAACAAAAGATTAACGTGATGTGTTAAACCTGATGGAACAAGGATTGAAGCTAATTTGGAGTTACCTCATTTCGAATCCATCTGTTGACTTGATAAATGATATGAAGAGGTTTAGCCATTTTGTCCTGTGGTACTTAAAAGAAAACAAATAAGTGACTGTACTGTAGAACATGTTGGCAGAGACATACTGTGTTTGTAATCTCTCATGCATGTTGCATGTGTTTTCATTGACTGAGATTGAGCCCCTCAAAGAAATGTCAGAGAGCTCAGTGGTCTGTTGGGACAGAAATTAATCCATGGCTTTACTACCCCAGTAAGTCTCTGTGGGGACGTTTTAAGGCCCTGACTGCTACAACATAATCTGCAGGGATTCCATTGCTTGTTTAATAATTTTGATACTTCACACGCAACTGAAATTTGAATGGAAATTGTAAAATTTAGGATAGTTTATAGCTTGTTGTCTATAATCGTATCGAACATGTTAAGAAATCATAAATTGCCCAAGAAGCAGTTAAAAGTGTCCACTTTACTGTGTATTTTCCAGTTGTTGTTTTTTTCAAATTGACAAATTTATGAAACACCTTAACACAGACAAGTTTTAGATTATAGAAAGAATTAAAAGGCCAAAGGAAACCAAAATATAATGTTAACATGCAAAGACTGATTCCACTAATACATTCCAAAAACCGATGGGCGAGTGAGCTCTGTTAATCAAATAATAGTCTGCTTACTGTGAGTACAATAATCTAATTAAGGTGTTAACAGGATAGTTTCAATAATGCAAATAATGCTATTCTCGGATTTAGAATTCACTGACTTGAATACATTTTATTATTTCTGAATTTTGTGTTCTCGGAGAAAGAGAGCCTAAATCATCTTTGAGTGAAAGACAGGGAGACTCCATGGAAAGCCACCAGATAAGACAGTCATATTCACCAGTCACCAATCAATATTTGGTCTCTCATCCATTAATTACATTTTTTTGGGTATGCAGGAGGAAACCAACATTCATCAGTTAAAGTCGGAAATTAAACCCAGGTCTTAAATGCACTCATGATGCTGCCCAAAACTGGAAATGTGGAACAGTAATTTTGATTTAGAAAAAAAAGACAATAGAGCTAAACTTAAATGCACAAAAAATAATTGGACTTTTTCCAGTTTGTGTGTTCATACTGTACTTTGTATTGGCATTATCTAAGAGGAACTCTTTAAATCTTAGCAGGCACTGAGTATCAATACTTTGCTGTGACATAAAGAGACAGCAGCTAGAGACAACACAACAATGCAGCGTACTGTTGTACAATATTAAGGGGACACGTTTCCCCCACTAAACAGAAAACTAGTTTTCCTCTCGGCTTGTCAAACTAGCAAAGCATGTAAACAAGGAACAGTGTCCCTGAGCATGCTCAGTGAGGCTATGATGTCTCCCTGACATGGAGCTACTCTCTACATCAAAGATGCAGTTGCAGAGTTGTTTTTTTTATTTAAACTAAACTACTGTACACTGGCCATGTTCATAATGTTACCCAGAACAGTGGACAGAAAAGCACTTTTTGGAAGGGAGAAAAATGTTGTTGTTATCCTATTAACCATCTCTCAACGCACAAACGCTGATGTGTCTACATGACATGTATGTAGAAACTAATCTCTATGACATGCACCGTTTAGACATCTTTATAAGACATTTTGTCATGTGTGCTATTTGTCACTGTGTAGAGAAACACCACCACTGGCAATGGAATAATCAGCCATCTCCAGAAAGTTATGCAAGATGTCATCAACTTCTATTGGTGGACGCTTAGTCTTTGTATGCAGACATTTTCTCTAGTTTGCACTGCCAGATGGTGAAAGTTATTCTCTCCATTTTCATCGCTGCAACTCAGAATCATTGGGCAGAATTGTATTTGTGGGTGATGGGTGGTAATTCTCTTTGCATTATGTTCATCATTTCCAATTCAACAGAGTTATCCCAGGATAAATTCACATCAAGGGCAATTGCTGCAATAAACAAACTGTTGCTGATGCTCACTGGAAAGATAAATTTACCAAGCTTGAGCGATTGCAAAATGTATTTGACAACTATTACAAAAAGAGAGTCACTGCTTTGATTCACATTGAGCAATACTAGTCAATGTTTTAATACCTTTTCTACAGCCTCTTTGTCATTGAAGAGAATGAAAGACCGTACGTGAGACTGGCGCTACCAGTTTAAATAATTTGGATAGTGATATGCTATTTAATCCTAAAGACAAGGTCACGCAGCATGATTTTAAACACAGTCTAAGCCTGACAGCACCATTTCCGTAATCTGGGTTTGCACAAGATTGAGACTATGATCCTCCCATTGGCTCCAGAGCAGTCATGCAGAGCCAAGTGCGATTTTCTTTCTTCTCATGTGTCTCATTTCACTTGGGTCAGTCTGGCATATGTGGTGTGAAATAGTCCAAGATTTTTCACCACAGAAGTCTGAGTTATCCTAGCAATGGCCAATGATCCAGAAGAGAAGTCCTTATTAACTCCCACTGACATTTATTTTCCTCCATCCTTTAAAATCTTTATATACAAAATCATATCCCAGCAATTTCCCTGGATTATTATTATTATTTTCCAATTATTAGTGAAGTAAAAGAGAGCACAGACTAATTTTTTGTACATTTTATTCTTGTCGATATTTAGTAGTTCGTCAGCAATAGGTAGGAAACCAGAGAGCACTTCTATAATAACAGACTTTTCTAGGTAACTGCTCAGGATGGATCTAGTAGTGTGTGACAGAAATTGATCTTAGAGTGGGTGTATTTATTGAACACTCCAGCACCACTCACCGCATCAAAATTGTATTGACTGAGCAGTGACCAAAAGCAAAAGAAGTCAATTTGATCTGTCAGATGCCAAAAATACCTGCGGAAGTAAATAAAACATCCAAAACATCATAAAATTAAAAATCACAGGGTTAAAAATACCCTTGACAATTAGGAACCCTTGATTCATTCTTCAACATCTTGACATAAATGTTGTTGATTTGTCATAGATTTACACATGAATGACTGCTGTGTCCCCCAAGAGACTCTGTGGGTAGTTTGTTGGAGGCTCTCCAAATCCCTCTGGGTGAGAGGAAAAAAAAGGAGAGTTTCCATTAGAAAATAACAGAGCATGCAGCTTGGAGCCAAAAAAAAAAAGCATCATGCAGCAGGCAGTAAACAACAATGCCAATATGACCCACTGGGTCAGTCAATGGATAGATGGGCAGATGGATGAATGGTGGTGCGAATTGATTGTTTATCTGTTTATATCAAAGGCAAAAGGCTTATTTAATCATTACATGAAACTGATGCCATAAGATGTATATCAGTTAAGGTCAATATCAGATAGAGGGGAAAAGAGAAAAGCGCTAAAACCAGGTTTTAAAACAACAAGCACCATTTTTATTGAATGCAAGTCTGAAAATGGCATAACCAAAGTAAAGTGGTTACTTAAACACGTTAAAATAAAATCTTGATCTCTTCTGAAAGGTTACTCTTTGGATTTAACCTTCACCTTCAATCCAATTATTATTCTTTGTGAAAGTTATTGAACCAAGTTAACAGAAGATAATTTATTTAATGATAATCTTATCTTTTTGCCTATTTTGATTTCAAAATGATTTTCTATTGTGTCTTTGATGCATTCCTGTTATAAAATAAACAACTATTGTCACAGAAATCTTTAAATTATTTCCACAAATGAAATCATGATGCTTTTATGCTTACAAACAATGTGTAGTTTGTCATGATTCACAAACTCCAGCCTGCTGAATCTGACAAAGGGTAAAGGACAAGTATACATTATGAGGCAAATATAAGAAGTAATAAAAGGTGGTAGTATACAGTAGATGGTATGAGTTACAAACTGAACATTGTGCAAACAGCACAGCCTGTGCACTATGATATGTGCCTTTCTTTGACCTCCTAACGATCTATTGTTGGAACAGATTCTTTTTTAGATACTGTTCATCCTCAGCCCATCTTTTTAAGAAAGTGTTCCCGTATGTGACATAATTTCAGAAGTTATTTAAGCATGTGGAAGTAACAATTCCTCTAGCAATTCATATGGCTGACTCATTCTCGCAATCCATCAAAAATTCATTAAGCTATATGAAAAATAGGTTGTCAGAACTCAGCTGAGGATATCATTTAGGTCTTTGAGTCTTTTATAGAATGAGTAACAGATTTGCTGCCAATTTCTCCTCTACTCTCACTGTATTCCACTGAGGCTTTTTCTGCGCTAGCATTAGAGCAGTACTCTGCTAAACATAGGCAGCTGAAGACTTCACAGGACTGGGGTTGGCTTCCCGCAGTGACCTCCAGCCAGCTCCTGATGGAAATCTAACCAAGCATCACGCCCAATTTGAGACTCCAGAGTAAACAAACAGGAGTGCTCTTCAAAGGTACAGCTACTAACAGAAAGAAGAGTGGGGTCTGTCTGTAGCTCTGTTCACTAAGTGTGCTGTAAAAGGCTACACAGGTGTGGATTACAACATAAACAACCTAAAAATAGTATTGAATATTATTGTACAAGAAGTTGGATTATTTGGAGGACTTGGTGCTGGGTCGTTTCAGATTTAACATGTTGGTTTACTGCTTGTCTTTGTATTTTCTGTATTGCGTGATATCTTTTTTATATATACCTATGTAAAAAAAATTGAACTGATTTAAACTTAATAAAACTATTATATGATATAATAAAGAATGCCATGTTTTACATTATAGGTGATACGCTCCTGTCTCTGTCTAATCAGTAACAGGATATGTGATATTTTATATCAAAATTAGATTGATGTTGCAGTTGTAGCCATGAAGAATTAAATTGTATCCCTCAGTTTAGGCAGCATAATCCGGCCTATAACTGTCATTTTGAATTCCTATGATCAGGTGTGTCATTCTTCCAGTTTTGGTCAAAATCTGTCAGACATTCTATAGTATTGTAGGACGGGTCATCAATTGAGTCATCTGCCTCTGAATTATTTAACTTCACTAAATCTCACTATGGCAATCCCAAAAAACTGCTTTCTTGTCTCATTCTAGATATAATATTAGGTTATGTTAACCTTGGATTTCTCCAATTAATTGCAGTGTGCAGATTGAAAGGTGCAGATATAACAAATAGCCAATCAAACGCAACATTAGATTAAATTAAAAGAATATTTACAAAAAATAAACAATTGAACCCATTGAGGAAATAACAGTAGGTCATATGTAAAACAAAGCAATAATACAGTTAAAGGATATATGTATTTACCAATGCTGCAATACAAATATACAAAAAGTAGAAGGCCATACTTTTTGATATCTTAAGGAGTCTACAGTGAGTACAGAAAATAAATAGTTAGTGACTTTTGTGCTCTGTTGTCTCATGAAGTTTAACATTTTTCAGTTCTGTTTGTTGATCATCATTGGTCTTTTGGGTTTGAACCCCTGAGAAAATAGCGTTAATGTTAATGAATGTTAACACCCAAATTTCCTACCATCAACAATAGTAACATCAAAATCCAATCAGCTGATCATAGGCTAGGGTTCTGTCCACCAGATTTTAGCCAATTCTGTTGTCAATTCAATGTTCTGCCGACAAACAAAAAAATCGAAAGTAGTTAGTCCAATTATGTTGGCAAAGGTTCTTGTGTGTTCTTAATGTACACGTTTTAATGACTGAACATACCTCTTTTTGATGAGGTTAGGTTACAGTGAATGGTTGCACAATTCTGCTAAAGTGAAACAGCGCCCCTGGATATTATTACAACTTAATTAAATTTAAATTTGCAAAACCAGGTAAGAGTATTAAACTTTATGCTTTTAATTCACCTCCCCTTAAAGGGGCTAGTGCTCTCTCCTCTGTACTCAACCTGTCCTCTAAATCACTCCGCTCAGTCAAGCGGGTGAGCTTAATATCCTGCCCTGTCAATAGCCACTGAGAGGAGGCAGACTTTATGTTCCTTAGGTCTCATGACAGGCACTCTAAAAAATGCTGGCCTGAGGGCAGGAGCTCAAACTCATTCTGCAAAGGCTGTACAGGACAATCTTGAAAGGTATTGGCTTTCTGCAGTGCTGGCCTGCTACTCTGTAATTGTGAGAGCAATACCTTACTTAGTCCAATGATCTTATTTGTCAATTTTACAAGGCACCTAAGCTTTTCTTACTGAACAAGTAAAAGTTTCCACACCAGCCTACACTCCACAATGTTAAACAGACTTAAGTAAAAGTAATGTACAACAGTCAAATCAGTACCAAGTGTGCAACTTTGACACGTAAAATGGGGCTTCATGTTCCATCTCCTACCAACAGTTACGCAGCAGTGCTTTAGCAGTGGCAGAAGAGCAATTTTTTAACCATAACCAAGTAATTTCAGTTCCCTAAACAAAATTACAGTATATCTGAACCACATGGTGGCACATCAGAAACACTCCTGAGCATCGCAGTTATGGAAGGGACTGACAAATGACATGTTTTGTCATTTATGTACCGGGAATACTTGGACTGATTTTGTGCTCAGGAGTGCTCCCAAAGTCCCTCATTGTCTCACAATTCTCCGTTGATGATTTGAAACTGAATTTGAAACTGTGCTGAAACAATGAAACATCAACAGTGACAAGACACTAACAGAAAACTTAACTGGTTACATTTTACTAGATTTTGTAATTGTCAATCATTCATAGGAACTATGAATTGAGCCTAATAAATGTTGGATGGAACAATGTAAATAATAATAATAGACTTCCATTATTGTTGCACTGGCTGATCTGTACCTTTATTAAGTTGAATCTGGGCACTGTAGTGTAGTTTGAGTTGACCCCATGGTGCCCAGCTGTTTTCTTTAATGGAGCCTTTTTTTTATTATAATATTTAGTGCATTTCAGATTTAATAGATTCCCATCTTCAGTAGGAATCAATCAGCGTGTGGATGAGTGCCAAAAACAGACTTTTAAGAGACGGACTAATGCACTGTTGGTTTTGGTCTTTTCATGGAATTTGTTGACAAAAACAAATATGTAGAATTTATTCAACCTCCCTCATTAAAACGTGTGTTTCAGTAAAGCTTTGATTAATTGAAATATGATTAATTTATATAATATAATATATAAACTTAATTTTTTTAATCAATATTAATGAATAAAGCTCACCTTGTGAAAATAATTGAATTCAGGTATGGATATAAAAAGAAGATCTTAGATTCAGAATTGTATTCCAACAAAAAGGTTAAGGTCACAGACAATAAAGCAAGTTTGAACAAATAAGTTCAATTAAGAAAAACAAGTAAGGTAATTAGGTTTGTATCAAAAAACTTGTTTTACTCGGCAGTAGTGCTTAATCTGATGATGTATTGTATTAACTATATCATTTTTCAATTCTCAACAGAAGCAGTTTAGGAAAGGTTTTTGTCAAAGGGGGCGCAGTCACTTTGCCAATGGTTTGAGCCCTCTCTTGAACCACCAGGAATGGGGAAAGCTCTGTTTGTTTTCCAGATAGAAGTCATTAGGCTACAGAGAGGCCAATGATCACTTCCCATCAACATTCTAGTGATCACTTTTGATCTAATGACATAATTTTACTACTGCTACAGACTCAGTGGATGAGGTATTTCTGCTGCCCTTTTGCTCAGAACAGCTCCCATAGATGTAAAATAGGCTTTTCCTGATTGGTCTGCATCCCTGCAAATGTCAGTGCACAGAGATGGAAGTCCTACTGATATCGCTGTTCTTTGTCATAACCACTTAACCAGTGCTAACCCCTCAAACAAGCCTTGGTGGAATTTTAATTACTTTTTTGAGAGACAAAATAGAGTGTAAAGAAAATATCAGACACATTATTTTCACTGCTGACATTTCCCAGTTTGAGACGATCAATAGAACCATTCCTCTGTATGAACATATTAATAACACATTGTTTAAATGGAAATTAAATGGGGCAGGTTGGTGGCTAATCTGTTTTAGGTATCGATTCAGGCCAAGACTCATCAAAAGCAATTAGGGTCATGGTCCCTTTGTTTGTTTGTTCTTTCATTTGTATTTGACTGTTGCTACCGGTTTGTGAGGAACAGAGAATATTTTTTCTTTTTTCTAAATACATGATCAGATTGCATGTTAGGTTTGGACAAATAAACAAGGAAACAACAAACACACCACTGCATGTGTTTGATTTCATCACTTTCCATCAGATGTGTTGCATGCTTATGGTGCCTTATGAAATTCATGTTTGACAGAAATAACTAACTGAGTGTCTGAGATGTAATTAAAAAGTAATGATTTTATGAATCCATTGATATATTTTCACAATTTAGAAATACTAATGTAAATAGATGAATAAATCAGAGCTGTAACTGCTGTCTGACTAACTGGAGTGATTAATATGTATGCAAGTCAATTATTTGTTTTATCTGTAAGCTATTTGTGAGCTTATCACATTGAAATGTAATTTCTACTCAATGTTGCACATCCTCTTACAAACACCAGAGTGTCTCCCTGGATCTCTGTCTTACACAATGTGTGTTTGTGTGTTTGGATGAAGGTACTGGCAGGTTCATTTTGTATTTGTAATTGTTGGCAGCCAACACATTTGGAGAAGGCACCATTCTTTGTTCTCTTACTTGGAGCTATGTCAGAGACACATGATGGAGCAAAGCACCCTAGGGGTTTTTGCTCTGAGTTCTGGCAATGCTCAGAGATGATGTGAACATATTGATGCATTTAATCAGTTGTAAAAGTAGTAATGTGTGTGTGTGTGTGTGTGTGTGTGTGTGTGTGTGTGTGTGTGTGTGTGTGTGTGTGTGTGTGTGTGTGTGTGTGTGTGTGTGTGTGTGTGTGTGTGTGTGTGTGTGTGTGTGTGTGTGTGTGTGTGTGTAATATCTCTGAGCTGACATGTGTCCTCTGTGTTATGACAGATGCTATGTTACTGGTGGCAGACAGACTGGAGGGACCCTTCAACATTGAAGCAGTTGTAGAGCCAGTTGACATTAAGATCTCTGAGGCCATCATGACCATGCAGGACAACAGCATGCAAGTGTCAGCCAAGGTACTGTCTTCTGAATTATCTTTGTTCATTGTCATATGAGACGATTTGTTTTTAAAAGTAACATACCTTTACATTGAAAACATTGTATACATATATAAATTTAGACTTGATTTATCATTTCATAATTTTGTTATTTTTAAATTTGATAAATTAGTGCAAAACACGAATGTACATAGCACAAATCAGTAGACAGGCAATTACAATGACGCCTTACTAAATGTGAAAAGAAATAGAAAGGGGAGTAAAAACAGGTAATGTAACTAGGTTAATAACAAGCGTATAAAGTGGCTTATTTGAGTCTACCTCAACTTAATTATTTCTAGTTATTGTAGGTTTATCTTTCCATCTGAAATATCATGATGTTGGTGAAAATATTGTCATATTGTATGTTGATATGTAAACACAGCATGGTTGGAAGCCTTGGATAGCCCTTGTAACACAGTGTTTCAATGCACAACCCTGTCTCCTAAAATTCAGGGTTATATACTATTAATTTACAAAAGCAAGGTTTTGAAATGTTTTTTTACCTCACATCACAGTAGGCTTTTTATCAACATATTAAGGAAAAAAAACAGCAAATGTGTCATACTGAATGTAAATCCCAAAATGTTTCATGTTGTTTATTTAAAATATTCACTTATGACAACAGTGTGTAAGCCTGACACAGGATGTGTTTACATTTTGTTTGTTTAGGGGTCCAAACCTATCAAAACCCGGGATTCAGGACAAGATCTCTGGTCTTTTAGTCATTTAGTAGTCTTCTAAGGGGATATTGGGGGACAGTTTAATATGCAAGAAAAGCAACTAATTTCCTCTGTAGACTTGAAATTGCTAATCAGTTTCAAATCCCAGGCAGCACATTCAGGATGCTATCACACAGAGAATAGTTTGTCATTGTCTTTCTTGTCAAAAGGCTGGTTTTTCAGTTCAACATTTCATTCAGACCCTTTGGTGTTTTCTGGCCTATCTCCATCCCAGAATTACAAAGGTCAGTGTGAATTAGATGTCACATTCTTTTCCATATCAAGAGGGCTGCAATTTACAACTTTTACCCATTGTCTATTCACTTGACCCTCCATCCCTCCAAGGTTGTGATGGGCTGGCAGATTGCCTCCAGAGATTACAACCTTTTCCCCACAGCCACATTTTAACCATGCATACCTTCTTTCCTGCTGCTCAGACCTGTTGAAAATCTTTTTGCTTGTGTGATGTACTGTACTGGATAGCGGCATTGTAATTATGTTGAAGAATTGATAAATATTATAGAATAGACAGCCTCTTGTCATGACAGCCATGCAGCACATTAGAGTGCTCCATCACACACTGAGCCAGGGGCCGACGGACGGGCCAGAGAGGAATGCTAATGAGCTGTGCGGTTTGGTGGTCTGCTGTTGGGGCCCCGTAGAGCCTTTAGAGAGCAAGCCGTCTGAAAACAATCTATTCTCACAATGAACCACTATGAACAACACATTGATTAGTGTAAGGGCCAACTAATAATAGATCAGCATATTTATTTTCGTCAAACTATTAACAACACAACTTTAGTTTTCGTTTTGAGAAAGTTGAATAACTTTCTCTTCATGAAATCAAGTGTTTGTCCAAGAGTCTCTGATATACAATACTTGTCTGAATATCACCTATTTTCTGAGTATCACTTAGCGATCTCACACTAAATATTTCATCAATACAAAAATTCTGTATATTCCAAAACCAGAATTGTCATGGCTGCAGATTGGAATGGCATAGGTTTCTTGAACATTAGAAGATGTTATTGGCCATATTAATAGAAAATACTAACTTAAAGTGTTTAATAAACTCAATATCAGTTTTACTCATTACTGTTGTATTTTTATGCTATTTTTAATCATTACATTACATTACATTACAGTCATTTAGCAGATGCTTTTATCCAAAGCGACTTACAGGAAGTGTATTCAACATAGGTATTCAAGAGAACTACTAGTCACCAGAAGTCATAAGTGCATCTCCTTTCTTAAACAAGCATCTCAAAGCATAATCCAGAGCAAAAGTATAGTGCAGAGGCAAGTTACTACGAAAACAATAATTGCAACAGACTAATCCGAATATAGTAAGTGCTACAAACTACTACGAATAGGATAAGTGCAGTAAACAAATACAAATTCAATAAGTGCAGCGAACTGATACGAATACAGTAAGTGCAACAACTAATACGAGTGCAATAAGTGCTACGAGGAAGGCTCAGGGTAGTACTTCTTGAAGAGGTGAGTTTTCAGCCTGCGCCTAAAGATGGGCAGCGACTCTGCTGTCCTGACGTCAGTGGGGAGTTCATTCCACCACTGAGGGGCCAGGACAGAAAAAAGCTGTGACCGGGTGGATCGGCCGCAGGGACCTCTGAGCGACGGGGCAACCAGTCGCCCCGAGGCAGCAGAGCGAAGTGGTCGGGCGGGGGTGTAGGGCTTGACCAATCAAATGTTCAAAAAAAAGTTATATTTATTTTGAAGCAGCTATGTTGTACTATTACAATGACTTTCATTGCATTTAATTCACAGAATATCAAGAGTTAATCCCCTCTTTTTTGGGGGGCGGACTTGGCCACTAATAGACAACATTGGCTCCGGACTGGCTCTGTATAGTTTTCTATCTCATATCACATACCAGAAATTGTGCTGGGAGCAAATTAAAAGAAGCTTTTGAGGGATCAAAATAGATGTGTACTCTACAAAGAAATCGTCATAGCCCTGGCTCGGTGTAGAGTTCATGCAGCACTGGACTGCTGATAACCCCATTTCTAGAACGGCATTGAGAAACTCACATTTCCTAATAATGAAGAAATGTGTTAATGTTGCACAGCCAGACTATTTTCTCAAGATACAGTAAATGCCAAACACCATGTATCCTCTTTCACTTTTCCCTTGAGCTTGCCCCTCTCTGTGGTAACTGTATCTCCCTCTATTCATTCTAGGTTTTTCAAGGGTGTGGCCAGCCGAAGCCATCAGGAATAGGCAGGTCTGCACGCGGCATCTCAGATGTGTTCAGTGCTCGCTTCAGACCTTACACCCCTGAAGAGAGGCCAACCACAGCAGCTGGAACAAGCCTGGATAGACTGGTATGTACAGAAGGGATGAACAGAACTGTACACTACAATCGGAAAGTGTATAAAGAAATGAATTAATAAATTAATTAAATATCAAAAATAAAATTAATTAATTCAAACTTTAAAGAACATTTTGGTTTGCATTTATAATGTAAATTGTGAAAAAAGATAATGGCAAATTATCCATTTTAACGGGATATAAAATAGGCATTTAACATTTTTAGAGAGAGATAACTGTTACATAGAATATAATCTAAGGTCAGATCATTTGTATGAGAAAACCAATACATTCCTAAAATAAATCTCTGATTTCACTTTGTAGATTAATTAAGTCTGAAGCAGCCAGTTCATGGTGGTTTTATTGTAGGAGCCAGAAGATTATGCTGAACACTCTTCCCTTCTTACTCTGTAAGAAACTTACTTTAGGCATCTCAACTGATTTTGAGAAGTGCGTTGAGAATGTTTTAAATATACTTGGTGGAGTTAGACTAAGCTTTAGGCCAATTTACCAGGGCTCAAGTCCAAAGGCCAGAAAAAAAATAGAGGCCCTCAGAGATTCGAAGAAAAATCACTGTAAATCCATGTTCATCTGTGTATATCTGTCTGTGTGTTTTCCACCACGCTGTGCTCAGAGTTAAATGATATATTTGTTTTTTACACTCTCAGTGCCAGAGGTTGCAGGGAGCACATGCTTTGCACAGACCGTCCTGGACATATTGTTTCGAATATATACCTCAGACTGTGTACTGCTGCAGGAAAAGAGCCATTAGAACAAATAAGGAAATGTACTTTATCACAAAGAATTTGACCTGTGCTTTATTCCAGATTCTATCTTGCTCTTAGGACTAGTCTTGAGGAGGCTAAAACAAATTTGACATCCAGCAACCAAGTTTAAAAATCATAAACATAGAAAAGGAGGAAGTGAGAAATGTAGTGTTTCTATCATCTAAAAATTACAAGAATATATCCTAAAAAACTAAAAACAGATACTCCTATAAGCCATATTAAAATATGTTTTTTGAGTTGTCTAAAACTCCCGCTGAGTTAGCAAGTCTTAATATTTAATATTATTTTGGGGGTTCAGGGGCTTAAAGTAGCATCCTGGTGGGGCCATTTAGTGTCATAAAAACTAAGAAGCGAACTTTAAAATCAGTTCTAAAAGATACAAGTTGACAGTGTAGGTTGTGTAAAATTTAATTTGTATGATATCTCATTTTAGTTTTTCTTAAAAGATGACTAGAAACATAAGCATGAACAAGCTTTTCTGCATCTTGCTTCTATGGTATCAGCAGAGATAATGAGTTTCATACAGTATGACATTTTAATGGTATGGTACACTGTCCTTCAAAATACACACCATGGTATCTTGAAAAACCTTGATAGATTTTTTCCCTTTACAAATGTTTTAAATTGCACAACATTGGTGTTCTGAATAAGTTACAGTGAAAAACATTTCAGTGGAATAACAACATGTCTGGCCATGTAATGGATATTATTAAACCATATTGATTATGTCACCAATATGTCCTTCATACAATCCGTTTAACAAATGCTTCTTTATGTAATCCTCTGACCAATTGGCAAATCCATTTAATAAATACATTATCGTTCTTTTAAATAAAAGGCACAGTTGATAATCTTCTGCTATACAAGTTGTTTGACAGGATTAAAATGGAAAATGTGCAGAAGTAGAGAATGCAGATTAAAAGCTGCAGAATGTACTGTGTCGCTCTTTCTGAGTAGTCTATACTCTCCAAATTCGAGCTGTAATCATAAGATATAAACACGTCAAGTATGCTACAATAGTTGTGTGAAACATGGCCAGATCCTTTAAAATGTATTCTTTTTTATTAAACATAGCTTTACATACAGGGCTTGGTTGAAGGAAAAATAGAACTAACCAAGCCCTCATATTTGCTTCATAACACACTCATCGAAAAAATGTGTGAAAGGAAAAGATTACTAAAAGGCAAAAGCACATTTAGAGAAAAAACACAGGTTACGCTATCTTTAATAATTCATCTTGACATGCTCTCAGGCCAACTTCATGTCAAAGAAGAGAAAAAAGTATTCTAAGAAAAGTTAGTTGAGTTGCTTGAGACTTTTAACCTTATTTTGCCTCACTCACCTTACTCTGTATCTGAATTTCTATTTGTAAATTTAAGAAGCAGATACAATCCTGAAATATCTCTATCAGCATTAAATGATTACATAAATGTTGCTTAAGTAATTGCTTCAATTGATGTAACTGCTATTATTATTAGACTTATTCACTAAGTAACGCTTCTGTTTTGATGCAGCGCCCGATCTTTGGTTATTTGCAGATTTGATGGCTGCAGATTTTTAAACTGATTTCACAGTAGGAAATGAATAGTGTATAAAAAGATTTGAGGTGCTAAATCTCATAGTGAGATGAGGTTGGTAGATGGAACATTTCAGCAGCACCATTTGTCATTTAACTTGTTGCTTTACTAATAGACATTCTTTTGCTCCTATTCTCTCTCTCTGTCTCTCTTTTTTTCCGATGTCCAATTAAATCTCTTTCTTCTTCATTTCTCTGCTGCTCCCAGAGGGTTGTGTGGAGGACAATGCAACACAGTGTAAGCCTGCCATTCCTCCTCTTACTTTCACCAAGTCAATTGTATTGTGGTGTTCTAATCAACCTGCCCATAGAGCGGATCTTCTTTACATTATTCAAAGTTGATATTGATTGCTTGTTTGTGAAATGGTTGTTTATTTACTTTGGTTTAATTATTTTGGGTGTTTTTTAGTCTTGAACTGAGCTAAGTGACTGATGTCAATATTTATAATTTTTCCATTTCCTGTTTAACATAATTTACCTTTTGCAGCAGAGCAGTTCAGTAGTTAGGACTGTTATTGCCTTACAGTGAAATTTTGTGAGTTTGAATCTAAATTGTTCCTCATGTTTGAATTAAACATTTCCTCTTTGGGTTTCCTTCAAGTTCCCACGTTCAAAGACATGCACCTCAGGTTGATTGGACACTTAAATAATTTGCCCATAAGTGGGTTGGGCATATGTTAGCTTGCCTTGATGACCTAACGAAGAATCCTGAGTGTCTCCGTGTTTATTTCCCCAGTGCATGCTGGGATAAGCTTGTAGCTCCAGCTGTGATATACAGAAAGAAACAGCTGTATGCTCTCTTGTTTTGGCTTGTTGTTCTGCATGAATGTTTGTTAATTGATTATCATGAATTGACTAATATTCATTTTTAATTACATCTTGAATATGTCAAATGCATTATGAAGGCCTTTTGCAGTGTTCAGTTGATCTATCGAACAATTTGTCAGCAATCTGTTCCTTTTGGCATAGGTGCAACATCAATTATTTCAGACAAAATAACACACACATCAATACATTGTTAACATGATGTTTGTAACTGCCTGTTAAGTATGTTCAAGGTCTACATTCCATTGCCATACACATCAGCACATTGTCAACTTGTAGTGAATTCTTGGAACAGTAGCTTGCTCAATCTATGACTGCACTGGATACATTGGCACCATTATAGTAGTATTTATCTTCTTATTCCTATAGTCTTCAAACCTTGGACACAGAAGGTGAGATTGATCTGAATGCAAAATGTCTGCATGTAATTAGAGGCTGGGGCAAATATCGGCACACATTCTGAGAATAACGGAAAGGTCAAAGGTGCAGATCAGTGGCGGGATTTGTCTGAGATCAGCTAGTTTGATTGGGGAAAAAAAAGAATTTCTTCAGGCAGGAAACGTATTATAAATATGACTATGATTAGAGTTGAACATTTAGGTTTATGAGTAAAGCTGTAAAGCAGTAAAGCTAATCATCACTCATATATTTACTTAAGCGTTTTCTTTCTTAATTTTTTAAGCTGCATGTCTCAGTCTCGGTCTGTTTTCAGGTGATTTGTGCTAATGTATCCCTAACATTGTAGTCTGTCATCTGCATCTCAGATCAAATCTGTTTTCCTGTGGTTCTGATTCATCCCTGAGACTGAATGACCTTGTCCCTTTAATTAAAGAAAAGCTTCTCTCAGAGTCAGCGAGGGCTGTTCCACTGTCCCTCTATATAGCACCGACCAGAGATTCAGTTTTCTGATCATTTGTGTGGATATATTGTATAGTTTTGTTTTTTGAGTATTAACTTTCATGTTTAATTTTAAAGAGATGGATTTGTTTTTTTCATGCCAACAGACCCTCTACTAAAGCTAAAAGCTTAACGTTACCGCGCTACAAACTGTAGGCTGTGTAACATCATACAATATTGTGGCTATCAGCTTGTTATCTGCATTAGCATTTAGCTCAAAACACTACTTAGCCTAAGTAAAGCCTCACAGCGCTGCTAACATGGTTGTAGACCCTTATCCTCGTTTTACAAAACACCACCATTCATTTGAAGACACTGATAAATATTATGCTCAAAATAGGATACTCGGTCCAGCCGTTAAAATGCTAAATGCCAGTCTTTATTTACAGTGGAGATAAATTAAAGTGTTCAGTATACAGTATAGTGTTGGAGTATATCTTCCGCTGTGTGTTCCACATTCACATATACAGTGGGTACGGAAAGTATTCAGACCCCTTTAAATTTTTCACCCTTTGTTTCATTGCAGCCATTTGCTAAAATCGAAAAAGTTCATTTTTTTTTCGCATTAATGTACACTCAGCAACCCATCTTGACAAAAAAACAGAAATGTAGAAATTTTTGCAAATTTATTAAAAAAAGAAAAACTGAAATATCACATGGTCATAAGTATTCAGACCCTTTGCTCAGTATTGAGTAGAAGCACCCTTTTGAGCTAGTACAGCCATGAGTCTTCTTGGGAATGATGCAACAAGTTTCTCACAACTGAATTTGGGGATCCTCTGCCATTCTTCCTTGCAGATCCTCTCCAGTTCTGTCAGGTTGGATGGTGAACGTTGGTGGACAGCCATTTTCAGGTCTCTCCAGAGATGCTCAATTGGGTTTAGGTCAGGGCTCTGGCTGGGCCAGTCAAGAATGGTCACAGACTTGTTCCGAAGCCACTCCTTTGTTATTTTAGCTGTGTGCTTTGGGTCATTGTCTTGTTGGAAGGTGAACCTTCGGCCCAGTCTGAGGTCCTGAGCACTCTGGAGGAGGTTTTCTTCCAGGATATCTCTGTACTTGGCCCCATTCATCTTTCCTTCAATTGCAACCAGTCGTCCTGTCCCTGCAGCTGAAAAACACCCCCATAGCATGATGCTGCCACCACCATGTTTCACTGTTGGGATTGTATTGGGCAGGTGATGAGCAGTGCCTGGTTTTCTCCACACATACCGCTTAGAATTAACGCCAAAAAGTTCAATCTTGGTCTCATCAGACCAGAGAATCTTATTTCTCATAGTTTGGGAGTCCTCCATGTGTTTTTTGGCAAACTCTATGCGGGCTTTCATATGTCTTGCACTGAGGAGAGGCTTCCGTCGGGCCACTCTGCCATAAAGCCCCGACTGGTGGAGGGCTGCAGTGATAGTTGACTTTGTGGAACTTTCTCCCATCTCCCTACTGCATCTCTGGAGCTCAGCCACAGTGATCTTTGGGTTCTTCTTTACCTCTCTCACCAAGGCTCTTCTCCCACGATTGCTCAGTTTGGCTGGACGGCCAGGTCTAGGAAGAGTTCTGGTCATCCCATACTTCTTCCATTTAAGGATTATGGAGGCCACTGTGCTCTTAGGAACCTTGAGTGCTGCAGAAATTCTTTTGTAACCTTGGCCAGATCTGTGCCTTGCCACAATTCTGTCTCTGAGCTCCTTGGGCAGTTCCTTCGACCTCATGATTCTCATTTGTTCTGACATGCACTGTGATGCTGTAAGGTCTTATATAGACAGGTGTGTGCCTTTCCTAATCAAGTCCAATCAGTTTAATTAAACACAGCTGGACTCCAATGAAGGAGTAGAACCATCTCAAGGAGGATCAGGAGAAATGGACAGCATGTGAGTTAAATATGAGTGTCACAGCAAAGGGTCTGAATACTTATGACCATGTGATATTTCAGTTTTTCTTTTTTAATAAATTTGCAAACATTTCTGTTTTTTTCTGTCAAGATGGGTTGCTGAGTGTACATTAATGCGAAAAAAAATGAACTTTTTCGATTTTAGCAAATGGCTGCAATGAAACAAAGAGTGAAAAATTTAAAGGGGTCTGAATACTTTCCGTACCCACTGTATATTCTGAGGGTGTTAAAAAGATGTCCATACCTAACATTTATATTCTTCATTTATTTTTCCAATGATAAACAGATGCCTGATGACACAAATCTGACAGAAATTACTTTGTTCTCTGTCAGCTTCAACAAACAATGCTGACAGGACATTACTGTCAATTTCTCCATTACACATATGCTTGCAGAAAGAATGTGATGGATGTCCTGAGGAGAATCCATTATTGATTTCTTTGACAGATTTCTAAATATTTTGAGCCTTTCTAATGGGTTGTTTGTTGGTGAGCACTGTTGAATTGAGGATGCAGTTGGGAAAAAGTAAATGAGTCATTAGCAGTGCCCAGGCCTTTCACCACGCTCCATTTCACGTTGTTTTAGCAGAGCGCCAGGGCCAGGAAACGATCTGGCAATGACCATTTTTCTCAGGAAGTGTAAAATAAATGCTGGGTGTTTTATTTCTTCAATCAATCACAGTAATCCAGTGTTGATGGGCACCACGTACACTTTAGGGTGCATTCGTTATTGTAGCCACACAAAACTGAGAGGACTAAAGGGTTTTATGGAGATTTAGGGAAACGCACTGTGAATTTGAATGCATTGAAAGAGACCCAGAGCCGAACATCCCTTAGCTTCTGAATGGGAGTAGAAATCTCTATTCCCACATGAAAGTTTCTTCCCGCCAGAGTAATCAGTCATTGAGGAAATCACTCCGCCCAGTGCAATTGCAGACACAACTGCCAATTATGACCGATGGTTACACGGCCAAATTGGTTAAATCCATGAGTCATGCCACAAAATGGATCCAGTTACAGCTCTAATGAAATTCTGCCACGTACTGCCGATCGGTTCTCTACAGTATTTCTCTTTGATAGACACAATTTCTGTGTAGATCAGCAGGCAAAAAAAGAACAAGTGTTAACACCAGTTAATCACACTGGCATGCTAATTCAGTATCGTTGGCACGCTGAGCTAATGTTTTAGCAGCAGTAACAACCACAGGGTGTGAGTGCTGTTGGGGTCTCTAAACTCTACATTGTGCTGACAAAGATCTGGGGGAAAATTACTATATCCTTTTTGTGGTGTCAGAAGTTGACTATTAAATATAATGACTGTGGCTGATGGAAAATGGAAGAGTGTCACCTGAGAATTTGGTACTCATGATGGTTTGTGTTGTGCAGTTTGTAACATTATACCTTTCTATGCAATCGTTTCCAAATCAATTGGTGCTCCCTTGTGTGCTCAATTATAGATCAAGACATTCACAACTATTTCTGATAGGGACCTGAAAACGTAGGGGTTTTGGCCTGAGAGAAGTGAGGGCCTGAGATTGACGTTTGCCCCATGTCCAACAACACAACCAACCTGTAATAAATTGGACTGAAGTTTTCTGTCTGTTAGGCGGTTTTGGTGGCCATAGAAGGGAGGCAAACATGGCTTTGTTCATGTAATGTTCCAATAAAGAAATTACTGTTCAGTGTTATTCATTTAAAAATTGAGCTTGGGGAACCTACAATCATTTCAACACTTTTGATTTTTAATCTTTAAAATCTTCCCTTTAAGTCTTCATTTAATAGCTATCAATGATGAGATTAAAATAATGAGATGGTGTGAACAGGGTTGTCTCAGTTTTCACCTCCATGGCTTAATAGAGGGCGATGAGTCTGTCTGTCCAGAGGTGATTCTGTCTGTCAGAAGAGATGGAAATCTGACAGAGACTGATGTGTAATCAGCCGTGTTCGCTCAACGGAGACCTGTCTGAATTAGGATTAATGTACGTGGACAAACACAACAGATCAATGTGGCCACCTTCTATCTTTTCAGAGTTTAAAGGCAGCTTCATCACTTAGCTTATCATTACATTCATGCCTTCCCCTACCTGCTTCACTTCCTCACAGTTAGTTTGGGGTAGTTTGCTGTTTTACATGTTTTTACCTTTCTCTTCTTTTTAGTACTTTCATGCTTTGCTAATTTAGCACTGCACACACCAACTGATGCGTTAGAAGAAAAATGTTCTTCATGGTTAAAGGGGGTTTTGATGCTCCAATCTCACACAAAACACATAATTGAGCAAAAATGTATCATGAAAATAAGACTTTGCAGCACTCTGTGTCAATGTGTCTGTTACTGCATAAGAAAGAAAAAAAAGAGGACTAGACACCTATTGTGGGAGACAGTCACTTGATGTGCACAGTATGGTTCATGCTGTAGGCATAGGTAAATTACAAAACCATGGTGATGTTTTGTTGTTTGGTAGTTTCCAGCTATTTTGCCTGTTATCTTAGCAGGCTTTTCTTGGCTTCTGCTGCTCATTTCTGTGGGAATTTACATATCTTACACTACAATAACACTGCTTTATTTATACCAACAAATCAACAGTGTTCTGACTGATATGGCACAAAGACTTCCTGTCAGATTTTCCGTCTCACTTGCTCTGAAGTAATGCGCGTCAATGACAGCCTTTTTACCCTCAACATCTCACATATGTGGACTTTCAAATTTACAAAACCTGACTGAGACCACCAAGCCTGAAGTTGTAATGTGTGCATCTCCCTGTGTGACATAGTTTACCTTAATCATCAGTACATAGACATGATAGAAACAGGATCATTTTATCTGTTGAATGTTAGAAGGCTTCTGCAGTTTGTGCTTGGAATTAAAAGTAGAGGACAGTGCTGATTTTGTGTTTCCACATAAATTTAATGATGAACAATAAACCTGGCAACCAGGGGAATTGTGTTGGCGACATGCCATTTAGGATTTACTTTGGGCCACTAAAGTATTGTGAGCAGCAAAACATCTTTCCTTTGTATCTTATAAAAATGTATACTATAGTTAATTAAAATTCTGCTGCGTGTGAATACCAACAGCGTGGCCAGTAGGCATTGGGATGCTATGCACTGCTGTAGTAATTTCAATGTGCTGGCCTGGACACAGTCGGATTAATTAACCAATCACTAAATGTCATGTTGCAGTGAGTGACAGTTGTCTTGTATAAGCACTAACAGACAGGATCTAATAATCTTTGTTGTAATTATTCACACATTTCCTCAAAGGAAACATGAACCAGGTACCAGTATTTTCCCTTCCCTCTAGCAAACATTCCTGGCATTACATTATCTTCAATTTCAGTGTAAATTAGAGTAACTTCCCCTCTCAAAGCTAAATTTGGGCCCAAACTGGTCCATTGAACCTGGCTGCCTTACCATCTGAGCAGCTTGTCAGTAGATGCTGCCAGAAAGCCACAGCATGTACTGAGATCTGCCTCAGCTCCTGCTGCACCGCTCATCAGAAGGCTGTTTAGGCAACCACTGTTTCCCATGACATAGTGTGGTTAGCACTCCTGCCTTAAGGCAGAAGGTGTTTACCTTGCTTCAACACAGCAGAGCCTTTTGAGCTCAACTCATCTATGTGGGTAGGCAGGCAAGCTGAATTGAACCGCAGTGTGTCCAAGGAAATCCTATTAAGTGCATTATTCAAAGCACTGAATCGCAAACTGCAGGACCATTGTGTTTGAGGTAAGCTAACCCAATTGCTATGAGCACAACGAGGAACTGACCAGTTTGTGCTTCCCCACTTTGGAGTATTTCCTCCTTTTTTAGAATAAGTCTTAACCACGCTTTATATAGTTTAAATCCCTCAGTGTAGAGAGACTGGTTCAATCCAGAATTCCATTAAGTGGCCCCTTTTGGTGTCCATGTGACCTAGAAAGTGGAGGACTTGCAGTGATCTTGCAGTCGATCCTTGAATATTTATCAAGATAACATTACTCTAAACTCTGGTTAAGATTGACCAATACAGCCACTGTTTCCAGCAGTGCAACAGTATCTGGTCCATTTATTTGCATTTTCTGCTTTGGTTCATAAAGTTTAATGACAGAAGGTTACTATGCTCAGTATGCTTCAATACTGATGCTAGAGCAGTGTTCTGGTCTATTCTGTCTCACTGTTGTGATTTTGATTTGGTAGTAACAGATGATTTGTTTCTTATGGAGTGTCCTCGTGTGATGTTTGGGCTGGACACTAGAGTGAAGAAGAAGTCCAAAGGGAAAAAATTACAGTAATTTCTGTTGTTTTTGTGCCTACAACTAGCCCCGGGTAAATCAATATTGATTAATTCCCAACTGTAAATTATTCATCCATTTCTGCTCATTACTGTTGTCCTGATGAAGGGGTTTGAGTCTGTTCCAGTATGCACTGGACATTTTGCCAGTCAATTTATGGCCTAACACATTAACACATTTGCATTTTTGACATGTAAAGTCTCCTGACTCAAGAGTTCAATGAAAAATTTAATTAACACCCACATGCAAGGGATTTCAACTCATTTATCCCATAAATTAAAGAAGTTTGGAACTGAATATTTTGTATCATAGATTTAAGATTCTTCTTCCTGCCTGAGTCCAGATATTAATGCATCGAAACTGCAACCAACTTCTTTATAAAGTTGCTTTCGTAACTTTACCTTACAGAGAAGCATCTGTTTACAAAGCCTTTCCTCCAAACGGTGTGTTTACCCTTGGGATGGGACACAAAACCAGCTGTGTATGAAACTTCCATCTGTGCTTACATTAGTCAGGTCACGGTTTGCTTAGCACGATGTGCTGTAATAAAACTGCTCAGTACCCTTATCATTGGAGGTCCAATTTTACTGCTTTATAGTAAAATGAGTTGTTTCAGTTGTTTCCAATAGGAGAGTAAATATACAAAGACAAAAATAATATGTAATTTAGGTTTAGCTAGCGTCTATCATGCTGATGTAATGAAGAATGACCTTGTTTATTTAATGACTCATGCATTATAATGTTCACCAATAAGCACATCCATTCAGTTGGAGACAATTACAGTTTTGGCATATACATATTCAACATATAAGATTTATCCTTTTGTTTCTCCGGCTACCTTCATATGTGTGGTTTTCTACTGGACCATCAAAGAGATAGCTGAAATGAAATGCCTTCTAAGCCCAGTGTTGTGTCTCAACAGTGGGGCTACACTATAAAAGTTTAATTGGCCTTTAAGGGAAGGGCTGGTGTGTGTGGTGTGTGTGTGTGTGTGTGTGTGTGTGTGTGTGTGTGTGTGTGTGTGTGTGTGTGTGTGTGTGTGTGTGTGTGTGTGTGTGTGTGTGTGTGTGTGTGTGTGTGTGTGTGTGTGTGTGTGTGTGTGTGTGCAACCGTGCGTGCGAAATCTATGTTATGTTTCATGCTTGTTTTCCCAAAAGCGTTATAATTTTGATATAAAGTAATAGGTATCAGGTAATATTGTTTTGAAACTAAACGAGTGATGCATGTCATTATATTTGTGTCAAAATTCGTAAAACAAGTCAAACTTTATTGGAAACAAGTGAGAAAAGTCCAGCCCACCCACTGTTCTATCCAGTTAAGGAAAGGGGAAAAAATGTCAGTGTTTAAAGGAATAATGTGTTGCTGAAGTTATTTTTCCCAGCACAACACTTTATGATTATGTAAAGACACTGAAATTAACTTTTTCCTCCAGTTTTAACTTTTTTAACTTTCCATTCTTTAACACAATATAAAAAAGTAATATGTCAGTGGGCTACAGTTTCACAATATTAACTTTGTTTATGGCGTTTTACAATATATTCAGTATTGCAATTGAAAAATACAGCAAAGGTGAAAAGGACCACTTCAAATTAAAAAGCCTGTCAAGTGGTTCATTGGTGCTGCATAGATGCATATCCATTGATGTTGGTGTGAAACTGCAAAACCCAGCAATTGGCCTCTGCTCAATATCCGTCTGTTCAGTCAGAGTAGGACGGAGCACACGCTCTGCTCCAAGAGAAATAATGACAAGATAGACAGAAGAAGCTGGGCATTTTAAGTTAAAGAGCACCTTTTGTTTTTAAGAGATTCACCATGCAGATGCCCTCTTGTTGTTTCCCCTGAGTTCTTCCATACTGGCTGTCCTTTTTTTTGTTCTCTATTTCCAGTCACATTTTAGAAGGTTTTCAGTTTCTAATCTATTCATGTGCTCAAGATTGATTGCAGCTGATAAATACTGACCTTTTACAAGTTGAATGAGACACAAGCCAGTGCCATAATGCACTTTTTTTTTTACTTACTTCTTTACTTCTTTGTAAAAAAGAAGAATGTGAGTAAAAATTTGCCATGGTTCTCATTTGAGGAAATCTCAATATTTTGTATTTACAGTTTGTAAAAATCGCCAGCTAAAATTATCCAAATTTGTGGTTTCTTATTACTTTGCTCCCATTGAAGCTTCACTTTAGAAGATCAGTGTCTAAAACTTTTTCTAAAAAAGAACCTATTATTGACAGATAATACAGTTAATATGATGTGATATGAGCAAATCCTCGTATGACTATATTGCAAGTATAATTTCATAGATAACAAGTGCACAAACACGTACACCCACAGTGCTGTAAAAATTATAAAGGTTATTGGGAAAAGCAGTTGTCATGGGGACAGGTTGTGAATTGAATACTTACTATACCTACTACCTGTTGTTGGAAATAACAGATGCGTGGGACATATTATTGTGGTTACAAAACCTCCACAAATTACATAATTAGCCGTAGACGTGATCAGAAAATATTACATTAACGGTTAACCTTTTTGTGAGAGTTAGAAATCCCTGCCTTTACAGCCCCAAAAACATATTTTTACATTTAATTAGGACAAATGTTTATCTAAATCCTTGTCTGCATCAGTAACAATACCTGTGTGCAATACCCCTTATATTGGGTAGCTGAATTAAAAGTCGATTTGGCAGTTGAAAGAGACTTTATGCGTAACTTCCTGCAAGCTGCTCCTCTCTGCTCCTCTTATCCTACCAGAATCTCTGCCTTATTTTAAGAACTCATACTGACCACGGCTGTGAAACAAAAACACCAGTACTAAGGCTCTTGGTCCTGACACAACACCTCAGTGGCATCCGCTTCACCTCTAATAAATCCAACTGCAAAACAGATTTAATATTCTTGATGGCTTGGCCAGAGAGTTGCATCCTCTTGAGCCTTTAGACTTCTCTCTGTGCTATTACTTTCTCCCTCGCTGCTATCTTGTACTTGTCATAGCTTGAGCTAGTTAAAAAAATGTAGCTTCTGAATGCTGTGAATAGCACCAAAGCATCTCCGTCATCCTGGTCATCAGCTTTGATGATCAGTGATTCCACAGTTAGAAACATTATATCCTGGTAGATGAAACCATACTACTTCTTAAATACAAACATCCAGGAGTCCCATGTCTTTAAAAATGACATCAGAATGCAAAGAGGGCTATTGTCCTTGCCTAAACCTAAACCTCAATTACAGACTAAGATAGCAGGGGGGGTTTTTTGTTTTCTTTTTAAATATACTATAGAACAGCCATGCAGCTAACCTCCTGCAGACTGTTTTTTATCACTCAGTATGCTATTGAATAGTTACAATGCTGTTGTCCACATGCAGTGTCATCACTGACAATTACAGGCTAATCTATTCTGGGGTCACATATATATTTTTTTAAAGGATGCCCTTCACCTTAGTGCTCAACTCATATGAATGCTAAAAGTCAATATTTTTGAATACTCTTCACCATCAACTCTTCTGAGGTCACAGATATTTGTTTTAAAATAAATGGCATTCACCTTCATGCTCAAGACCATAAATGCTTAACGCCAATATTTTACCAAACTTTAACCATTCACCAATGATGCCCATGAAATCCAAACATATAACCCATATTTTTGAATGAACATGTTCTCACTAGAAATACTACTATCAATCACAAAATAATTGCACATTAGCAATGTTCACACGTCAATCGTACATTTTTGGTTTTTCTCAGCTATGAAGATGTTAAATATTCAAAACTAAATAAGCGAGATCTAAGTAAGGTTAAACAAAGAAAAATATATCCTTTGGTGTTATTTATTAGGAGAGTAATCTGAAAAATACATGTAATGTGGTTCATGGAACTATTGGGGGTTTTATCAGATTTGATTAAGAACCTTCTGGAAACATAAGCAAACAAATTTCAACTGACGTCACACTTTAATTCAAATGTCCCTAAATTCTGATTGATGTACAGACGTTTTAAATGAGCCCAGCCCATCTCAAACCAGGGAGAAGAGCCAGACAATAACACAAATTCAGAAATCCCTCATTTTAACTCTAGAATAAATGTGTCTCCATTTACAACCTTTTTCTAACTCACACTACAGTAAGAGGCTAGTTGTTTTTACTTTCAAAAAAATGCAGTCGGGCTTTTTACTTGGTCTAGAATGAGGAAATACATCATCTCCCTTTTGGCCTTTGACACTGGGTTCCTCTGCAAATCTGTATTGATTTTGATTCTATTGTTAGTATTTAAACCACGTTCTCAGCTTTTAAACCAACATGTGCCTGAACACACATTGAGATCATTTTGCAAGGCCCGTCTGACTGTCTAGACTCAGATCAGGGGGCACTGGGATTTATCTATTAGGGACCGTACACTGTGAAGGCTGAGTTGTGCCCTAGTATCCTTTCATTTAAAAATATATTTTATTAACCAACCTTTTTTGTTAATGCTGGATTAATTTCACTGCTTTGTCATCTGCTGTTTTAAAAATGCTTTATGTTAAAAAATATTCATCTTTTCTTTCTTTATTATTATTCATTTTTCAAGAAATTGGTTGTTGTATGAGTCAGTTATTAGACTTACAAGCTGTTGGTGCATACTTGGGTTTCGATTAATGCTTACTTTGCAAATACAATGAGTCATTGTGGATCACTTTGCTTTTGTGAAATTGATTAAGATAGGCTTTGATAATGGCCCATGTGTGTTCTTAGGCAGAGAATCACTGTTGTTAGCAGAGACGTAAGCAGAGGAAAATCCCAATTTTTAAGACTTGATTCAGTGAGCTATGGCTCCACTTCCATTCACTGACAACCGGGCAATTTTAAGATAGACAGAAAGCATCTGCATATACTTAACATTTATCAGCAATCAGCATTCAAGACAAAACCTCAACAAAACCAAATGAGAGGCTTGACTTACAATACTTATGTGAGTTCTGTCTGATTTGCTGTTGACATGTTTAATGAGTTTAGCTCACAGCTAAATTTAGAGCAGCTGGGCTAACTAGAGTCAACTGTTTGTTATTTGGAACTGAAGCAGGTGGATGTGACCTGCTAAAGCCGTAATTAAAATGACTGGACCTACATTAACATGCATTGCTGCAGGGTACCCTACATGCTCTAATGGATCAACAAGCACTTGACACCTCTTCCAAGACTCAACAAACCCAGGAGGAGGCTGGTTGGAATAAAGCTTTGTTTGAATAAAATCTTTGATCCAGGCAGTACACAGAGGAAATGAGGAAATAGATAAGAATGGTAAAATGCGCTTCTGTTATTTTTTGTATTTTGGCAATTGAAACTACAAATTTGGAGGAGATGTTCTATTTTATGTTGTCACAAGACCCTGTTTCATATTTCCTGTTGGCACATAATAAAAACGCAGTATGCACATGGTTTTGAAAAAGTGTAGTTTAAGCTCAAATCGCCTAGAGTGACTCAGCCAAAAGTATTATAAAATGCAATGGTTAGATCACCCAAAGCTACTAATCACATTTTCAGTGAAAAGTGTTAAAGGATATCTTTTTAATTATTTCTATTCTTAAAACATTTGTACATTGAAAAACTTAGGGGTGTTATCTTCCCTCCTCTCCATGCTGCCTGTGAAATACCTGCATAGTGCAACTTCCCATACAGCCAAGCCAGTGACCAACAGCCCTCTCAATTATTAGGTCAGACTTGAAAGATGAATATAGGCAAAAGGACCTTTGCCCAGGGGACTGAAGGCTTTTTTATCATTAACTCTGTTTTCCAGATAGCACACAGTGAGTCATAGTGGATCACATTGTTTTTGTGAAATTGATTAGGATATGCTTTGTTAATGGACACTGTGTGTTCTTGGCAAAAAATCCCTGTTGTTAACAGAGACCAAAGCAGTGCTTGCTTCTGTGAGCTATAGCTCTTCTCCCTGTCTTCACAGTGACAACCAGGCAGTTGGAGGATAGAAAGTAGGGCTGTGATTTTATGAGGTTATTAAACTCAGTTTCCAGTTTATTAGGCACACCTAGCTCAAATTAATACAGACATTCACGACTGAAAAATGACAATAAAATGACAATAATAAAAAATCTGAAAATAATTAGCCAACAAAGTGTAACAATATAAAGTATAGTTAATATAGTATATATAGTTTCCTGGGCGAAAGCCAATGATTGAATTCATTCATCCACCACAACCTATATCCCTCAGTCACATACTCTGACGCCCACGATCACTACAACTACTAAATGTTTCTGTTAGAATGGGCTTTCTGTGTGAATACTCTCCCCCGGGTTCAAGATAGATAGAATAAACAGATACAATAGTCCAAGTTACAAATATCGGTATCTGATATATGTATCACTATTCTTGATCTCTTCCACCAATTAACTTGTAGTTGATATTATCAGTTAATTGGAGGTTTGTGTAAAGCAGTGCAGCTGTGAACTCCGGTTTGGCCAGTGAGACGAGGAGAGATGCTGAATGTTCGGCTGCATCTAATCCTGTGGCTGCAGCAACACTGATGCTGTGAAAGAGTTAATTTTCATAGCTGTAGTCAGACTCACTGCCCTGGGCGCTCATGTCAAACGTCATGGTTAGATTTTGGTCTGCACAATTCACCCCTGGTGCATTGTCTGTGTGTGCTTATGTGTGCGTGTATATGTTTGCATTTATTTTTGAACAAGTGTTTATTTACTGCTGTGGTAGTGCAGTGAAACAGGCTTTTCTGATAATGAACTGTTGACACTGTTTATGTGGACTGCACATTTGCTATACAGATGGAACAAAACAGCATTATACTTTCTTAGGCATCAATTCCCAAATGAATCATAAATGGATTAATTTACCTATATGTTTATGAAGATATATTCATCATCGCTGCCTCCACCTCACCTGAAATATTCCTGTTCGCACACATTCGGCTCTCAGAATAGACCATAAAAATGTGGTAAAATTTGGTGGTTGAAGTATAACAACCAAGCACATTCTGATCTGATCTATATTTTGTTGTCAGTGCCAGGATGCTTTGGGCCATCATGAATCACAGCCACACCAGGATGTGTTAAACATAACCAGCTTTGGTGTCTCCATGACAGGACTACCACATCAAATGTAAGGGCAGTCTCCTGCAGTGGCATCCTGTTGGTAGAGGCCCTTTCATGTCTTGTTAAGACCTGAAGCTTCACTGTATGCACTCTCCCAAATCCCCAGTGTAGCTAGGACATGATGAGGGTCGTGTGTGTGTGTGTGTGTGTGTGTGTGTGTGTGTGTGTGTGTGTGTGTGTGTGTGTGTGTGTGTGTGTGTGTGTGTGTGTGTGTGTGTGTGTGTGTGTGTGTGTGTGTGTGTGTGTGTGTGTGTGTGTGTGTGTGTGTGTGTGTGTGTGTGTGCGCGCACGCATTTTTCTTTTTTCGGCTATTACTGGTCCACATGCACTTTAAATGAATAATGAGGGCTTTAACTGTAACTGGAGGGTCAAGAATAACTAAAAAGGCAGTGAATATATTCTTTTTTTCAAGGTTTTGAGAATCATAAATTTGTAGAAGATAAGAATGAATGTATGAATTGGCTTTTTGTGATTATTTTTATTCTTAAAGAAAAAAAAGTGCCCAAGTTCACTTCAAACTACAAGGTTAAACAAACAAAAGTATTTATGCAGGAACAGCCTCGATCAAGTCTACTTATTTGAGTAAGAATGCGCAAAAACCCAACTACGTAAAATTTGCGTCAAGGCTGTCACTTTTCCTGGGGGCTTGGTTTCCTCTGGTTTGAGAAACAGTTAACCAATCGGCTTTGCAGTCTGTATTGTAAAGTTTGTATAATTTCCCTACATAGCTAGCTTTACTAAGCTACCTGCATGAAACATTGCATCAGAAAAATGGTGACAAGCAGGGATGAGCCGTACAAGTGGTTGGTAAACAACTCACAGAAAAAAAAATTATATCTACATACTTTTTTGATCAATGTATAGTTAAAGTTAAATGTTCCTATTCTGCTGCTGCAGCTTCTGTGTAGTCTGAAAATGGTGGCACTGCTGCATCCATGGCTAATGATTGATAAGCACAGAACTAAATGAAATATTTCCTTACCTGTCAGATACTTAAGGAGATAATAAATATCATTGGAGCAACATGCTGTATGGTTTTAATTCTGTAAAGGCAGAATAAACTCACTTTATTTGTAGTCAAGTCAAGTTTGTTTGTTTAGGCTTTCCAGACCCACAACAGCAACAGTTCCCAACCCAGCATAAACTGCCCAAAAAACCTTATGACATAGTTAGGGGGGAAATAAACCTCAGGAGGAGATATTCTACATAATTGTTATATTCGTCAGACAGCAGGGAGTGCAGCAAGAGCTGTAGGTGGGAATGTGGAAAAACATGAACAGAAAGTTGTAGCAGTTAGCAGAAATACAATATGCAGCAATGGGATTATAATTCTACAATAGGATTATACCGGATCCAATACTAATGTAGCAAATCCAGTATAAGAAGCCCAGTAAAATAAGTCTAGGAAATGCTTATAAGGAGAAGATATTGTAATATGTAAATCCAATGAAAACTGTTAAAATCCTTTAGTTTGTCATGTTTTGTCATTTAGGTTGCATCGTGATCAGGAGAAGGGGTTAGTGGTCCTAAATGAAACAACACAAGGTTGACCACTCCGTTTCCCACCTTTTACTAAATACATTTCTCAATCTCAGTGAGGGATAATTTTCAGAACAGAACAGCTGGCGCATGCAAATGTGTGAGATTGTTAAATATTTAGCATAATGGGAAAGTAGTTATATAACCTTTCAAATTCTCAGCACCCTCAAGAAGGCAGAGCTAATTTATACTGTATGAGGTGTTTACTCTATTCAGCACGGGCTTTATTGAATGAACCACAGGCTACACCAAGATAAAGAAGTGTTGCTGCTCACTGGGTTCTTACCTCAGGCATGGTCAAACTAACCTGATAGCGTCCAATATCTCTCAACTGACCCTCCACCAGCCTTAATCAGCAGAGCAGTCGCCTCCACAACCTTCACGAACCACCAACCACAAATCACACTGCTTCAGCATGCAGAATGCCCGCATGATTTACAGCTGACAATTGACACATTTGAACTCGCCCATAGATACATGTTTGTTGACTTAAGATCGAAACCCAACAAGCACTAATAATTTAAGTTGTTTTCTTTTTTGAGTTAACACAATAACAACCCCCATTGCTAATCCCATCCTCTGATGTGTATTAGCTTTAGTAATGTGTTGGGGCTGTAGTAAAAGTTATATTTGGTATCTAAATGCAGTGTATTTGTTTTGAGTTTCTTAAGCAGAAGAACAGGCTGTTTTATGTAGCTGTACTAGTCTTCCATGCTGAATTGACTGACATTCCAGGAAGTCACTGCAGCCAGGAAACAGTCCATCTTATAACTCCTATTTAAAAACAGTAACTTGTGTTTTCTCTTTTGTATGGATAAATTAAATTAATATATTGTTTATAAATGAGGGAGCTTTAAAAGTGCTGGTTAGCGGATTTAGTTTCATTCAGACAGAGCCAGACTAGCTGTTTCCCTCTGTTACCAGACTTCATGCTAAGCTAAGCTCTCAGGCTGCTGGTTTAGCTTCATACATAAAGAACGGAATGACAAAAATCACACAATGTGCTTCAGTACACGATGAGTCCTCTTGGTTGGGGTTTTTTTCGCCTGTTTGCTGGTCACCCCCTCAAACTTCTTGCTGAGTCCAGATGGAATCAGTCGGGGGTGACAGCTAATGCCAAATATCAAATTTGAAATCCCAAGTCTGTCTTGTATGAATCAGAGATGAACACAATATGGATAGAAGTGGACAAGAAGCAAAATGGGGAAAAAAAGAACCCAGAGCAGTCCAAACAGTACTTCTCTCCTGATAGAATAAATTAACAGAAGGGGTACTGCAACTACATACACTTTTGCTGCCACATGAATGTTTAAAATCACAATGTTTCACACTCCTATACAGAGATGGAGCTATCGGAGTCCTCTGTATTTGTGTTTGTTTTATCTCTCTTTTTTGTTTCTAGAGCATGTATCATAGAGGATCTTTTCCTGTTTTAACTGAAAGTAGTGGAATCAATTTGAAATTCTGAAAACTACATAAATTCTGGGTCACTTCTCACCCTGACCCCTCAGCCTTTAAAATACAACATTATCAACCCTAATATATTATATTTCTGTTTTGGCCCATGGCAGGTGATTGACATCAAAGAGAAGTTGAAAGAGTCTAAGAGGTTCTGGTCCAACCTGCCAGATGACATCTGTGCCAAGGGCAAGCTCACAGAGTCTGACGAGGATCAGTGCTGGAACAGCCACACAAAGGGCAGGTGAGGACTTCTGCTACTCTTTATAACCACAGCAAAGTCACCCCACTCCACGGTTATCACATTTTGCCTGCCAGGGATTAAAATAGCCACACTGTGTTCCCAGATTATCAGTCTCTTTGTATGTACAATAGTTAGTGCTTCTATGGAGAACTTTAATATAAGCTCGAAGGCTCTAATACCCAGAGGACTGTGGAGTTTCAAACACCTCTTATCACCACTGCAGCTTTTAGAGTGTTGCCGAGCCATGCAGTAGATTGGACAGTGAGTTGTTTTCTCTGACAGTGAACCAGGGACGCTGGCAGAGAAAATGTATCACCCCATCACTTTGTCCCACTCCAAGTTACAAAATCACCAGATGGTGCAATAAAAAACTTGCTAATTCTTTTGTTTGTGCCAGTAACATTTTTAGGCATCACTCTAAATCTAGAAGGCAAATTCATAGTCCATTGATAATTAAACGTCAGTATAAATCCAACGATGTAAGTAGTGTTTAATGAATTCAGCGGATTCTCCTGTTACTTAAACATTGACTTTGCAAACCTCACTTTGTATGAAACTTATCAAACTAAATGTGAAATAAATGGTTCAATAGTGACATATTAACACACATACACAATAAGTATAACAATGTGTAAAAATACAAAACAATGGCTAAAATGAAATGATACACATGCAAAGCATTTTTTAACTGCACTGCAGACATCAGACACATTAAGGGCTCTCTGTAGTAAAATGCAATTACTCCCAATGAAATAGACTATTTAGCTTGATTACACACTTATGTATTGCCTGATTTAAGCAGCTGCTGTTCAAAAGATTAGATTTTATGAATTCATCTCATTTCAGTTGGACTACTTTGTGAGTTCTCAGCCTGTTACACCAATATCATACAGAAGTTCCACAATTTATACAGACACAGACACATAAGAGAACAAAACAAAAGTGCTGGTTGCTAAATCAAAAGAACATCCACACCACTTTGACACCACATATGCTGCAAACAAAGAAAACACAAGCAAATTAAATAAACATTGCATAAATAGACGAGAAGTTTTTTTCATTTGCGGTTATCTGTGTTTTTAAATGTCTATTATTATTATTATTATTATTATTATTATTATTATTATTATTATTATTATTATTATTATTATTATTATTATGTTTCCTGAAGTTGCAGTGTGTTGAACTCTGTCAGCAATCTTGTAGTTGATTGAAACAGATTCAGTGACACTGATTCTGCTTCATAGATTCATTCAAATGATTTGTAGAGACTGCTACTTTTATACAGTTCTTGCAAGGCAAATTATAGTGAAATCAAGGAAACATTTTTTCTGCATATTTCAGTTTACTGTAATTAACTTTTTTTTAATTGTATCATATATATATATATATATATATATAAAAATAAGATACAGAGAGAGAGAGAGAGTGTGTATATATATATAGATATAGATATAGATATATCTATATATATATATAGATATATCAACCATCATTTTGTAATACATCTAGAAAATATTCCAATAAAGGCCCATTTAAAAAGTGCTTCGAGTGATACTACATGTAGAATTTAGGTGATTCAAGTTGGTACTGTGTGATTGTGTTCAGATATTTCCCTGAAGTGGTGAAGGAGGGTCTAACCAACCAGGTGAACAACCCAGAAGTGGATGTGGATATCACCAGGCCTGACACACTGATACGACAGCAGATCATGGCTCTACGTGTCATGACCAACAAACTAAAGAACGCTTACAATGGAAATGACATCTACTTCCAGGACTCAAGTAAGTTCTCCAATCCCTCCGGGGTTTGCAAGTGCAGGTGGAGACGATATAAAAATAATAATAATTTGAAGTACCATACAGAGAAAAAGGTTTCTGTCAGTTTTGATTTGGACCACACTCACACACCCACACACACTATACCCCCGCGGAAATATAAACTGTAAACTATTTCGAAATAAGAAACATTCATGTAGCAACTCATCATACAACTCAACAGGATGCATTAGTGTTTCACTGAGGCAAGACTGACATTAGGAGAGGAAATTGCTGGAGGTATGGTGACACAGACATTGATAGAGAGCCAAGGCTATGTTTAGGAAGATGTACATTTCCAATGCTGCCATGACAGAAACCATTCTGTCCTCCTGATTATGGATCACATTCAGCTGACAAGATGGTGGATTATTTGAGCTTCAATTGAAATGTGTGACTGCATGACTACTGCCACTAACTTGAGTACAACTCCATTTTTGAAGCTGTCATGTTTGTTAGGAGTGTTGTTTTCTTCGACACAAGAAATCCAGTACTGCAGAAACAAGTTGTTTTGCATAGATTAATATCTCACAGAAGCAGGCTTCATAAGAAAAAAGTAAACATTATGCCGTGTATATACTATTCTTTGTTTGTAGAACACCATTGGTGTTAGATCTACCTTTTGCACACACTGCTATACATAACCGCCATATTTGGCCATTAACAATCATGTGAAACCTATTTTAGCTCTGTCACCTGCAAAGACCAGGTTGCATATGCACTTATGAGGAGAAGAAATTTAGCAGTGAAGTCAATTAATTTGAATAAATTCTTCCCGAAAACCTTACTAAATCACCATCGTCGCTGACAATCTGGGCCCCGAACATATCCAGCCTCATTGGTCCCCCTTCTCCTTATAATTTATAATTTCTTACACACTTCCAGTGGTTATTAAGGTTATCAGTAATAAAGTTACCTTGCACGGCAGCTTGATTCTTGCGATGTCATGAGATCATGCGAGAATCGTGAGATCACATATCATACAAAAATGAATCTTGTCAGGCTTCAAGTAATGTGTTTGTGTCAGCAAGAGTGTAAGCAAGAGGAGCAACTGGCAGCTCCTGGCGTGGCATAGTTGTGTGCTAGACAATACAGAGAGATGCCTCTTTGTTCGAAGTTATTGTTCAGTTATATCAGAATTGGTGAGTATTTTATTCATTAAAAGAAAAGCAAGGAACGGCACTGAACAAAAAAAAATACTGCAATTCTTTGTACTGATATAAAGGAAACCAATCCAAATCAGCAAGTTGAATAACCGAATTCAACCCCACTTATGTTTCTAGGAAAGTGGCACGGTGAAATTCTCTGTGCCACTTTCTGGTGTTGCCAGGGCTTTCTCAACACCCCTTTGCCATGAACCAAATTAATAGCTGCTTGTGACGATATTCCTTTTTTTGTACATTTCAATTTTTGTTTATTTTCTTTGTTTGCTGTAGGTGACGAAGGCAGTTCTTCTGGCAGTGGCAGCGGCTGCTCTGACGGCTGCACAACAGAGTTTGTTTTTATTGGAACAGAGGCTCCTGTAATTGGAGCAGACAGAAGTGATGAACGTGCAGCAGCAGCCGCAGGCAAGTCATTTTCCCGCAGACCCTCCCTACTGCTGGTGATGGCCGCCCTCACACTCCCACTCTGGGCAATGCAGACTCAATGGAGATAATGAATGAGTGTGGCCTGATCACTGACTTTTATACTATACGTACAGTATGTTTAACAGCAAGTTCTACTGCTGTTGCCTAACTGGACATGTAGAAGCTTCTGGAAACCTGTCGAGAATGGCTTTCTGTGTGGTATGGTACCGTAGGACTGGAAGTGATTGCAGTGCTGCATCCTGCTCGTCCCCCAAAGAATGCTTGGTGCCATCACTGAACCAGCTTTCACATTTCTGAAAAAAAAAGAAAATGTGTTGATTTGTCATTATTCTAAAGTGGGTTTTAAAGAACAAACTTCTCTTTAAGAAAGTAAAAACCATCTGATCTGATTTTTCAGATAAAGGGGAATTTGTTTTTCTTTTCTTTGGTATGATGGAGTTGTGCAAATGAGAACACCCATTTTGCCCTATTAGTCTTTTCCGGCTGAGACAAAAGTCTTACTGTGTGCATGCGTGGATATTAAATGACAAAAAACATATTTTTTAGGTTTTTTGTATGCAGGCTACACAGTTTTTGTCATTGGTTGGTACAGTGATAGCAGTATACCTGGTTTCCCGTTTGGTCATATCAGTGTGGTTTCAGGAAACAGCAGTTCTTACAGCCACTTTATAGTTGCACATTTAATTATCTCTAAGAAAGTGCTAATGTACTGCACTAAGAGAACTACTTTGCACAGATTATTTTTGTCGGCTTCATAAGTTTATAAAGCTAGAGGAAACGTCCACCCCATATAGACAGAAAATCTATATTTTCAGATCATTTAACTGTATTGTACTTACTTATAAACAGTTGCAGTATGTATTTCACTGGAAGGTATATTATTATTGGTTTAGAAAATGGCTTCATTTTTATAAATGTATTATCTGTTTTTAAAGTTATTTGATCACCTGTAAACACTAAGCCATTACACTACAACTGCCTGCTAACAATATTCAGTTACCTGATTTACTCTCTTCTGTTTGGGTACTTAACATCCTCTTAAACAATTCAGATTTCCTCTTTATTTCTCAGAAGTATGTAAGTGATATTAGGTAATGCTAATGACATTGTCAGTTATTTTCCTGGCCCCCATGCTTTAATTGTTTATGGAAATGATTTATTTTGCTTGTTTTAAAATACTTGTTTGTATAACATGTTTGTAAGACTACATATTTTAACTCCTGAAAGCCCTCTGACTCTACATGTTCACCCACTCGCATCTTATGGAGCACCAGACTGAAATTTGCATGTTCTTGTTTGGCCAATCAGAACAAACCCACCAACCCTACAGGCTGCAAGTTAAATAAGTAGTCGTGATTTCTTAAAAGGCATGTACAAAGTCAGCAACACAAAGAGAAGCAAGGTGCTAAGGTTAGAGGGCTCTGACTGTGCTTTTAGAACTAGCGTTACTATTCATTATCTTCATCTATCCCTCAACAGTCTTCTTCTACCTCTAACTTGTTCTGGAGCAAGGCCAATAGTTTGCACTTCAACACAACTTGATGGACATGACCTTCAGTCACACAAAAAAGGAGGTTCCAGAAATGATGCAGCCATTAAAAACAAAAAAAACAAAGTGACAAATGTAGATTTTTTCACAAAAGAGGGCATTTAGGGCAGCCGACCCCATGATGGAGTGTGCCTGCAGTATCCAATCCCATCAGCTCATAAGTACCTGAAATGTTTCACGTAGCCAATAAGTAAGTCTCTTGTCCCAACAGGGGCTTTCCCCAAACCCATTGCTGTGACAAATTAACATCTGCTGTGAGCATCTCAAGGAGACTGCACACTATACAGAGAATAGTAAGCAAGCATAGGACAGAAGAGTGATAGCAGCATCAAGCTGCAAGTGTCAAGAGCTAAAAAACTATTATGTTTAAAGGCACAAATTACAGGTGCAGGTGAAATTCAGTGCTTTGTGGTCCCTTCAAATGAGTAAACAACTAAAGTAAACTGATATCCACATTGCCAAAGTTGCAGCAGCAACATGGCTGTCTTTACAGACAGAATCCTAAGGAAAATCTTGCTACTGTGGGCTCATATTACTCACAAGACCCCAATCACCACTGGAACTCCCACTGCGGAACAGAAGGGAACATTTCACCTCCATCACCTCACTCCCTGCAGAAAATCGGTATAGGAAAAAGTGACCAATCAGCAAGCTCCCACCAAAACCAGCATCACACATTTTAATAGCTGGTGCATAAACCTCAATTGTGGAAGGCGACCGTCCTCTATTTAACCTAAGCCTGAGGATAGATGACACTGACCTGATCAACAAGGTCCTCCCCAATGTCTCACTGTTGAGTGTATTAAACCATTGCTGGGAGGGACAGACCGAAATATATTTTTTCTTCAACTTGTTTTTACGTACATTTTGGTTGGTGGAAAGATAAAAGAAAAATGCTATTCAACAAAGTGATATTTAAACAGACTTAATAAATAAATGTTGATCAGAACGTCAGTGAATTCATTGTGATTGGTTGAAAGAGTACATGCAAATTTCAGAGCATACTGCAGGGATGTAAGCATGTTGAGCTTTTTCGAGGTCAACGTCTTTATCGGAGAGAAACAGGGGAAACTAAACACATATAAACATGTTTTACCAAGCTCTCAAAGTCTCAAATACTGTTTTTCCCAGAAGTAACATGGCTTACGCTCTTTCACACTTTTGTCTTGGATGTTTTGAATTGTTAATGTGTCCTCAGCCGGATCATCATAACATAAGCACAGAGAGCCCACCACCTAACTGTGTTAGGGAGAGCTAAAGGAAAACTGATCTCGATTTAGTGGGTCGAACAGATGGGAGGTAGTAGACATGATGGGCATCCAGCAGTAACTGTTTAGATTGTATTGAATATAAGATAAAGGAACTAGCTGCCTGGCCTGTGCAGGAACACTTTTCCTGATCAGTCCTGGATAGCAGATAATTGCAATGAAAGAGGTTTCATGTAAAAATCATGTTCAGTTACATGGGGCTGTTGGACTGTTGATGCTCAGTCTGATAATTCAGTTTCAGCTTCATGCAGTTACATTTCCCAGAGAATACATCAACATTTAATTTTTTTTAACTTAACACCAGTATATGTTTTGTCAGCACTTTTATTTTGATGTCAAGTGTCATATTGTTCCCTAAAACTAGATTAAATTGGGCAGTAAAACATTCGCATTTGGATGTTCTTGCTCCTTGGTCATTTTATAATTGATTAAATAAAGATACAGTATACAACAGACGGAGAAAAGAGTCTTTTAGAATTGCAAGTTAGTGGGTTATATATTGCTGCAGTCAAACACTGCCACATAAATTCAGTTTTAAGTCAGAAGTGAGGCAGAAACTTAACATTTACGTTTTTGAAAGAGTAAAAACTCAGTAAGCATCTGTAGCCACACAATGGTTGAATGCACCCATAGGAGCTTCCACAAGTTCTGTGATTGCAACAATAAGAGTTTTGGATGAGGGAAAATAAGGCAGGTCTTTAGTGGTGTTCTTGAAATACAGTAAAGAAAGTGAATCAAGAGAAGACTGTTTCAGAAGTTGGCTGACTTTTTCAAAAGAGCTTGTACTGGTACAAACAACCGTCTTCTCTCATTACGAGAGCTATGTTTGCCATTTTCTTCTGGCTTGTGTATTCCTCTCCTGACAAGCTACGTTACCTGGTCTGACAAAGAGTATCACTGTCTGAGATGCTTCAATGCTTAACTTAAAGCCTTTTTTTTTTCTCGCTCATTCTTGCTGGTATTTGAAAAAACTGGAAAAAAGACTAACACTATGGTCTGCTGAGGTTTTTACAGAATGTTTTGAAAACGTGTTATGCAAGGTCTTCTCCATTTTGATGTTAATCGTTTGCTGCAGTTTTCTTAAAACATATGCTGTGAGTGTGGTACTATTGTGATTTGCAAAATCAGATATCTAAGGAGCACATTAAGATGTTTGGAGCTGTCAGTGCACGCTGTTTGAAGTGTTTTGGGGGAACTGAGGTTGATGGTTATACATGCAGACATGCCTTACCATTTATAAAAGACTAAAATGGATTGCTTATTTGGCTTTTGTTACACATTCTTGTATACAGAAAATATACAAAGGTAATAATAAACATTTTTATTAAAAAAAAAGATTCTATTGTGTCTATATGTGTCTCAATTTTGTCATTTCTGTCCTGTGCAAACCATGTATCTGGAAAGATATCAACTGATGTATGGAAAAAAAGCTTGGGACTAATACATACATAGTTAAATGTCAAGAATTGTCTAATCCACATTATAGTTTTACCCATATTACATTATTTCAAGGTTTAACTTCACAACAAACAGTTTCAGATGTGTAATTTCTATGTGATAAAGATAATCCTTTATTAGATAATCCTTTATTAGTAAATGTCTGTCAGCTGAAGCCACCCATGCACAAAGTTACACACTGCTCAAAACAACAAAGTTTCTGAATAAAGATTTACGAATTTAGATCAAAACAGGATCAGCAGTAGGAAGTATAAGCAACTCCTATGATAGGGGTTTCCAATAACATAACTTTGTACTTTTAAGAGAAATCCATGTCTTACATAAAATTACATTGTTATAATAAAAAACTTGTAGTTGTGGATTGAAATATTTAGATTGTGTTAAAGAAGATTTAAAAAAAAGTCTCATGTTAAAATTCAATGTTTTGTTGTTCCATTGTTCCAACGCAACCTCCTCCATACGTGGACTTTGTCACTATTCTATAGCATATAATTTAAATAATAGCAAAAGAGTCTCATAGTATTGAATGTTATTAAAAAGCCATATTATAGAATGTGAAAAAAAACTCATAACATACTATGTCTCAAAAGTCATTGTATACTATGTCAAAAATAAAATAAAAAGTTTAACTTCTCAAAAAAGCCATACAAGTCATAGTAAAGTATGAAATATTGTGAAAGTGTACTATGAAGTAAAAGTAAAAGTACAGTATGTTGAAGGAAGGCATAGAGTATGTCAGGGTAAATCACAGTGTAGTATTTGAAAAGTCATAAAAAAGTAAAAGTATAATATGTCGAAAAAACAAGTAGAGTATGATTTTTAATAAAAAAGTATTTAGTATGTAAGAATCTTTTTTAGCATAGTTTATTGAAAGTATGCAGTCTAAAATGTAGTCTAAAAAAGTCATAAGTGAGCATGCTTTTGCAAGTCATTAAAAAGCCAAAGTAAAATGTGTGTAAAAAGTTTTTTGTCTGAAAAAACAATACAAAAAAAAATTATTTCTTATATTTTTAAAAGTCACCAAAAAAGTAAAAGTATAGTATGTCATTAAATAGCAATATTATTTTATGTCAGAAAAGTAAGAGTGTAACTGTTTAGTTGCCTTAAAAAGTCATAGTATAGCATGGCAAAACATGTCATAATATAGTATGTCGAAAAAAGTCATGAAAAAAGTCATAGTATATTACGTTGAAAAAATTCATAGTATGTCCAAAAAAGATCATAGTATACTATGTAGAAAAAAATCATGAAAGTCATAGTATAGTATGTTCAAAAAATTCAGTTTACTATGTCAAAAAAGTAATGTAAAAGTCAAAAGACAGAATGTCTAAAAAGTCCATCCATTTCCAATGTCGAGAAAAGTCATAGTAAAGTATGTCAAAAAAAGTTATAGTATAATATATCAAAAAAGTCACAGTATATCAAAAAAGTAATTGAAAAGTCATAGAATATGACATAGTCAGAATATCTAAGAAAAAGGTCATAGTATTGTATTTCTTAAAAAGTCACATTATAGTATGTCTAAAAAGACATGTATATTATGTTGAAAAAAGTAATGAAAAAGTCATGGTACAGTTTGTCGAAAAAATAAACAAAAAGTCATTGTATTGTATGTCAAATACAGTCGTAAAAAAGTTATAGTATAGTATGTCAAAATAATCATGAAAAACTCTGTTATAAAAATGTCATTAAATTCATAGTGTGGCATTTCAAAAAGTTATAAAAATTGAATAGTATAGTGTGTTAAAAGTCTTAGGATAGCAGGTCTTAAAAAAGTAATAATATAAAATGTTGAAAAAAGTAATTAAGAGTATAGCATTTCAGAAAAAGTCATCAAAATAAATATATAGTATGTCAAAAAAAGACAGTCAAGTATGTTGAAAAAGATCATGAAAAAGTCATAGTACAGTTGGTCAAATGTATAAACAAATCACTGTATAGTTTGTTAAAAACAGGTGTAAAAAAGTTATAGTATAGTATGTCAAAATGGTCATGAAAATCTCTGGTATAATATGTTAAAAAATGTCATTAAAGTTATAGTGTGGTATGTCAAAAAGTCATAATAATCTTATAGTTAAGTATATTAGATTGAATGTTGAAAAAGTCATAGTAATAAATGTGGATAAAAGTTAAAAAAAATCACAGTATAGTTCGTCTTACAAAGTCATAAAAATATCATAGTATAGTATGTAAAAAAAGTCATTAAAAATTTGACAAATAAAGTCTTAGTATAGTATGTTGAAAAAAGTCATCGTATGGTAAGTCAAAAAATCTCATTAATGAAAAAAGTCAGTAAAAAGTCATTGTATGTCGAAAAAAGTCATAGTATAGTATGTCGAAAAAAACACACAACATTTGCCAAAGAAAGTCTTAGTATAGTATGTTAAAAAAGTAATTGAAGTGTACATCGAAAATAATGAAAAAGTCATGGTATAGTATGTCTTAAAGAGTCATGAAAGAGTCATAATATTGTATGCCGAAGAAAGTTTTAAAAAAGTCATATAAGAGCAGGGTGAAAAATAGTCAGAAGTATGAATTGTATAGTTTGTCGGAGAAAAAAAGCATTAAAGTCATTGTATAGCATGTCCGAAAAAGGTCATAAAAAAGTCATGGTATGGTATGTCAAAAAAAGTCATAAAATATCATAGTACAGTAGGTCGAAAAAAAGTGATAGTATTGTTTGTCGAAAAAAGTCATAGTAATACATGTGGAAAAAATAAATACAAAAGTCAAGGTATAGTTTGTCGAACAAAATCATAATAAATGTATGGTATATTATAACATCTTGATAAAAGACAGAAAAAAGTCATAGTATTGTAATTCATAATATAGAATTTAAAAGTATTAAATAGTAGTATGTAAAAAAAAAAGTCATTTTAAGTCATAGTATAGTATGTCGATTATCATAAAATGTAAAAAAAAAAGTGAGAAAAAAGGCTCACTATAGTATGTTGAAAGAATCGTAGTATAGCATGTTGATAAAAGACAGGAAGAAGTCATAGTAATGTATGTCAAAATAATTCATAACATAGAATATCAAAAAACTCAAAGATATATATATATATATATAAATATATATATATATATAAATACATATATATATATATATATATATATATATATATATATATATATATATATATATATATATATATATATATATATATATATATATATATATATATATAAATCGTGTAGTATGTCGAAAAAATCATAGTAAAGTATGTCAAAAAAAGTAATGAAAAGTCAAAGTATAGTATGTGGAACCTAAGTCATCGTATGGTATGTAGAACTTTTTATGAAAAAGTAATAGTATAGTTTGTCGAATAAAGGTCATAAAAAGTGACATAATAAAATATTATGTCATAAAAAATAAAATAAAAAGCCCTAGTGTAGTGTGTTCTAAAATATCTAGTATAGTATGTTGATTTAAGAATAATTCATAATATGACATAAAGCCATGGTATAGTGTATGAAAAAAATCATAAAAAGCAACAATTTAGTAAAATATAAATGATATTAAAGTATGTAGAAAAAAAAGCCATAGGATATTATATCAATAAAAGTAATATTCATAGTATAGTATGTTGTAAAAAAAAAATGTCATTGTTAAGTTTACCTAAAAAAGTAATAATTAAGTATGCCATAAAAATGCCCTTTTGAAACGTTAAAGTATTGCATGACATCAAAATATCATCCTAGAAATGTATAGTATAGTTAGCCCTCTAAAACTGTCATAGTAAAGAATGCCATTAAGAATATCATAAAAGTCCTAGTCTTGTAAAAATGCCATAAAATATGATAAACAAAATAAGTGTGGAGGCAGTTCAAAGATGAATTAACAAAGAATGAGTTTGTCATTTTAGACTTTAGTGTTTTATTGCAATAAGTCCCATCTGATCTACCAGGTTGCTGGACTCGCAAGGGCCACAGGTGGAGAAGTAAAGTACATAATCAAATACTTGTAAAGGGAGGCATGCGTCACATTATTTTTATATTTTTGCTTTTTTTTTTAACTATGTTGTGTCTATGTTTACTACCAATCGAGAGGAGAAGGCTGAATCTGACAACTCGGTTTTAATAATATTTAGCTTTGACACGGACACAGAGACACAGAGAAATGCAGCCCTTTGGCTGGCTGAATGGGTAAGGCCAGAGGTTAAAAACCTGCCAATACACTCTCCCCTTATTAGCATTTTTTGCTGATTCTGGGAACCTCAGTTATCTACCCTGTGTCCTCTGTTCTCCGTGTGTTCCAACAATAGGCCATGTTCCAAGGAACTTTAAAGAATTAAGTCTCAAACCTGGTTTCATTTGCAAACCTGGTTAGTATAGGTTATGTTGTTGATGTGCCAGAGAAGTGACCCCTTACCATGGGGTAATTCATAATCAGGTATATTGCACTGGATTGTTGGACGCATTGTGTAGGACTGGCAGTCAAATTGAACATATCAGACCATGATATCGGTTGCCCTTGTATGGCCAAGATTGGCTAATGCTCTCCCTTAGATTGTTTAGCTAGGTACCTGATGAATGAATACCAGAAGTTCCCCTCAGTTAAATGTTGACTAGATCTGGCAGAATATTTGGTTTTGATTATTGTAAGAGTGCGTAGATCATATGGTACGATCCCCTTCTTTCAATTGTATCATAATATTTACTCTGTAATTTCCTTTTCCTTTCCAATAATAGGATCTGAATACTTAATATACTGCCCTTTCGGTATGTCACATTTAAGTCTTTTACAAAAATATTCCTCTCAAGTGACTCTTGTAAAAGCTAGTCTGAGTGCTTGCTGCTCTGGCTGTTCTTTGAGTCATGTTGTTGGTCCTGGTCAGTTTTTGGCTCTCCTTTTTAGTGTCTCCAGCTCGTCCTGCAGGCTGTGTGGTTATTGTGCTGGTGAGAAGTCATCCACTGGTTTCGGGATCCATCTGTTGTGGCTGGCGTGCACCCTTGTGGGCCTCTCTGCAATCTCAAATACGATGCCAATGTGAGGAGGACCTGGTATGGTCCCTGCCACCTGGGCTAGTTTACCTTTTTTTCTGGAAGTAGAGCTGCTTTTGCTTATGTGCGTATAGCACTATGAACAGAGAAAAAGTTTTCCCAATAAGTCAGCATTTCTTTATTACATTTCCCCATGTCAGAGAGCTGGTCCAATATCTGTGTTCATTGGTTCACCAAAAGGGAATTAAAAAGGACAGAGATTATTTCTTCCATAAAACATATGCCATGCAATGTAATAAAATGTTATAGTATGGCATGCCATAAAATCCATAGTCCATTTCATAGTTTAGTATAGCATGAAATTTTTCTTTTTTTAAATTTACAATCTTAAAAAAATATATATAATCGTATATTATGGAATACAATTTCAAAGGAAAGGTCATAGTATAGTATGCCAATAAAAAGTAAACAAAATATGCAATAGTAAATTATGACATACTTTAGTCATACTATAGTATGCCATAAAAAATGTCATATTATGGGTTGCCATAAGAATAACATAGGTCATTTTATAGTATATCATAATAATGTCACAGTATAGTATGTCCTAAAAGTCCAGTAAAAAAAAGTTATAGTATAGTATTCCATGAAAATGTCAAAATGTCATACTATGTCATACAATGTCATGGTATAGTATGCCATAAAACTGTTTCATATAAAGAATTTGTTCATTATGTGTTACAACATTTGCAGCAGATTACAGGACCTGGATTCTAGAAATGTAGTGCAACGGAAATGCTCAGCGCACCATAAATAAAGAAGACCCCTCCCCCACCAAAAGATTAAGGGACACAGGCAAGAAACAGGTATTGTCAAGCTCATTTGAGATTAATGTATTAACTGCTACCTGTAATCTATCAGTTGTCAAACTTGGCTCGCTGTCACATTTTTCAGGGGAGGCAGCAGAACGTCTGGCTGACAAAAAGACTGAGAAAAAAAAAGGTCACTGCATTGCCACATTCTATTCATCTTAGTAGCTCCCCCGAACATCAATTTATTCATTTTCATATGACAACAGCAATGGGGACAACACGAAACAGCTTCACATGTGGACCAGAATTATTCATTATAATATCTTTTTCTGTCTGTACAATTATTTATGTGCTTCAATTATGGAAAAGCTGTGTGAAAGGACTCCAAATGAACTACAAAAAACTCTTGGATTTCAAAGCGAGAGCTGAGGTTTTCTGTGGGATCCAATAGATAATTTTAGATTGCTCTTGGCAAAACCCTGTGACCGTAGAAAGAATTAATTCAGTTTCACTGTATAGTTGGGAAAATTCAGTTTGAGTGCTGTATGTTCAGCTGAACCATCTAATCCTCCGGCATAGATTTTTATTTAAATAACTGATTTATTCTGTGCTTTATATTTACATTCAGAACTTTTGATTGACTTTCACACAACTGTACAAATTTAGAATTCAATTAATTTAAGTAATTAGTTAGCACTACTAGTACTAGTAACTAGTACTCTGTTTCTTTTTCAGCAAATGACTACAAAAGCATGCAGGCCATAAAGTCACCAATAGACAGCAGAGATGTTTATGTTGGTAAACACTTTGACACTAAAAATACCATTTGGAAATTGATTAGTTGAACTCATATTTTACTGTCTCACTGATGAATTATGCTGCAGTTAAAAAGCCTTTCTCTAATTTGAATATATAAATAGGAGTTGATCATCTGGCATATCAAAGAAGAGAGTGCACTTTTAGTAAATAGGCTAATGGGCTACTGGTTGAGGAGATGTATGATCATCTGTGTGTTTAAACAAAGCTGTCTCAGCTTAAAACCAAAAAAGATCAACTGTTGGGTATGAAATTACCAATTTCTTCCACATCGATGGTGCCCTACCGTCTCCTTTAGCATCCCAACAGCTCGGCCTCAGCTCACTCACATGAACTGCTGTTTATTATAACTAAGGAAATATATCTGGATTTGTCAACCAGTGAATTTTTTTAATTAGGACATAATTACTTAAATAAGGGCTATTTAAGTGTTTGTACTCGGAAGTTGATTTAACCTTAGAAAAAAACATTTGTTGATTTTCACAGGGCTCAAGTTGTTTTCTAGAGCCAACACACTGACTCCATGGTAGGATTATATTTCCTGTTTACATCCCCAAAAGCATCATGAGAAATGTTCTTCCATGGAAGGTGTCGGAAGGGAGGCACATGGATGTAAAATGACAATTGGGAGATACAATTGTTGTATCAATTTTGACTTGTAAAATGTGTAAAATGTTAAATGTAATAGGCAAAAAACAGAAATTAAAATCAAGGGATTTCATATTCTTCACCAGAACTACATTGAAGCCATGTTTTATAACTGTATTTAGAGAGTTTAAAGTGTTTGGGAAAACAAAATGAACAGAAATATATATATATAGGTATATATAAAATTAAGCTGGAAGTCAGGGAAAATAGGGACACTATTGCATGAGTCTTACTATCACTGTGAGGTTGCCAGAACATACAACATGTTAATTAGTAAGCATTTAAGGTGCTTGTATGCAGATTGATATTTTGACTGAGCCAGGCTAACCGTTTCTAGTATTCATTCTAAGCTAAGCTAACTGGCTACTGACTGAAACTTCATATTTAGCATATAAACACGAGTGGTATCAATCTTCTCATCCAACTCCCAGCAAGAAAAAAAAAAAAATACAAACTATTCCTTTAAGACATAGCTTAATAATTAATAGAGAAAACTGTAGATTGCAATCTTATTTTGTTTTCCCTGCACACATTTTTAAAGACCTTTGTCATTGCACACGTACACTTATAGTGGTTGTAAAAGTGTAATTAATGACAGGGGAGCAAAAGAGCTTGTCTTACCATCTTAGCATTTCTTATGCAATTCAAATACAATGGTACTAAATAAATACCTTTGTTAATTCAAAATTGCCTCAAATATACTTCCTAACAATACAGATCTGACAATGACACCAATGCCTTCTAATTGTCCTTCACAACTCATGAAACTCAGTGTTGCCTCTGAAAGTAGGGTGGTGACTGTAAATATTAAGGTCTGAGGACATTGTTAATGGATTCTCTGATGACACATTTCATCCATGCACCGATTGTAATTGCTTTTTACATGACAAGTAATAGTGCAAGGGCTTTAGAGACGCTGAAAAATCCCCTGAAAATAGAGACCTATGAAATTAAATCTTGGTTTTCAATTTTCATTCCCACAAGAGTTGAGCAATTAAATGGATTTAACCCAGTACTGTATAATAAGACATAAATAAGTTTCAGAGTGACTCTCAAGTATCATATTTTCTTTTGGACAGGCTTCAATATAAACTTAGCCTTTTTACTAAAAACTTAATGTTTTATCAAATAAGTTCAGATGCCGATGTTTTCTCCACCCACCACCCTCCCACTCTCTGCATGCTTTTGCTTTACCAACACTCACCTGGTTCCTGTGATATTCATATGACCTTGGTCTGTGTGTATTGTCTTTGAGGGGCTCATTCAACACCTGCAATTCAGAATGACAAGACTGTGCCCTTTTTGGCCCATTAAGGACATCAGAGCAAGGCTAAGAAGCTCTCTCTGTGCTTTTGTCTGGCTCCAGCCTATCTTGAAGTCAAAACAGTACGGCCTAAAATGAAATTTGGCGATGAACTGTGACAGCTGAGTTAAAGGAGATGCACTAAGCACAACATAGAGCACAAGATAGGTCTCGATTGAGGAAAATCGTCAAAGCTGTATGTTCCATCAGGGAAGAAGAGGGTTAACTTACTGAATGCTTTGTATGAGGATGAAGAGTCTTTGTGAATATGTATTTCCATCCCCCCCCCCTGTAAATGCCATAACCCCATTGCAATCATGTTACTTTTGCAAATACACTTCTATTTTTTCTTGTTTCATACATTACAAGTTTTTAAATAATTCCCACTCTCTCCATGGATTTAGGATAAAGGTTGAATTACACAACAGCACCGTCCTCGATAGCAGAGACAGAGATTACCCTCCCTGATCTTTCTAAAGACAAGAAGTAGTTCAGTGCAAAACCCTCCCTGAGGGCCTTGCCACCTCAGTACTGACAGACTGCGTATTAGCACGTATCAGAGAAGAGAAAGGAAATGGTTTTATCCCTTTTGACCCACCACTTGACTTGAGAAAGAGAGAAATCTGCAGTGGATATTAAGCCTGTCACCACACTGATTTGTTCTCAGAAAAAAAAGAGGTTTTGCATACTGCCATGTCAGAGGCATACAGCTCCAGTACCAGCAGGTAAAGCACGCTGCTTTTTTTTTTTAACTGACAAAAGACAGAGAAGAGAAAAAGGTTTAGCTCTAAAATAGCCCAGATGAGTTCACTGTGAAAATACATTTGTAGCCAGCATTCAGCCTTTTGTTGGATATGTTCATGAATAAACAAATATTATTAAATTACAGACTTGCAGAGGTAGAACTGATTGTTAACAGCGACGATAAATGCCACTGTATGTTAAACAGAATAATATCCATTCTCCTCCTTAAAAATGACCTATTTTAATATCTAATATTTTAAAAACCAAATTCCAATTTTACTGATTAGCTGATAGATTGAAATGCAGCCAATCAATTTAAATCTAGTGACTAATAAGGAGGCCCTTGAGACTGAGACTGAGGTGTGAAATTATATATCTACAATGTTTTTTGACATGTTTTTCAAAGTCTGTGGTGTTTTCTGCTCTTACCTCTTCCAGATTTAACTCATCATGCAGTGCTCCATTTAAGGGACAGCTAAACCCAACATTAAAAAAAAAAAATTGCCTATTACCTTTAGTGCTATTTATCAGTCTAGATATCCATCTGCGATATCTCCAAAACTAGGCAAATCACAGCGAAACCATCGAGATTGATATATAGCACTAGGAACAATATGTATTTTTTATTTTGTGGAGAACTGTCCTTTTAAGAACTTATCCTCTACAAATTTTCAGCTCATGTCTTTTCTGACTTGGCACCATGAAGAGTAAATACTCAATCAGGTAATATAAGTGGGTTATCTTCAGGTAATTTGTGTGGACTGAATGTCCAGTATAATATAATCTTCCATGTGAGTTTCACACTGTATGCACCATTAAATCTTCCTGTGTTCATTTGAATCTTTCTTAAAATATTCTCAATAATATGATCGCTTGTAGTTAAAAATAAAACACATCCTCTCTATCACCTAGTGCCTTTTCGTATCGAGTTTGCTTTTGTATGCAGTGGCAAATCATGTTTAAAGCTCCATCCAAGGATTTGAACTAAAAAAAGTCTCACCAGTATAAGCTGCTGCTTCACTACCTAATGAAGAAGAATGAATAATGTATCATATTGTGTCATAAATGGAAGTGGCAGTGAGAGGATGTGTCAGACCTCAGTCACGAACTGATGTTAAGAGGGACACCCACCTTGCACCAGAAAACTATGTGAAAGAAAGTGGGAGAGAAGTGAAAGAAGGGGGTTATTATCTGATGGTGTGCGGCAGAGGGGAAATATTAGGGTAGAGATTTAAGCATGACTTATGTGATCTGAAAATTTGAAATTTCGAAGGTTGGCATGTCTGGCAAATGGGTCAGTGGCCATGGGGATGGTCTTAGTAGTGGAAGCTATGCTTGTGTGAGCTGCGATAAGTAGGTCAGTAAATAAAATGGAGCTCTTCCCCCAGAATATCATTGAAAGTGATGATGCTAAAGTCATTGCATAAATAAAATGTGAAGTTTTTGATTCATGTGATTTTTCTCATTTCAAGGATAAGTGACAGAATGTCTTAATGTCTCACGGTGCGCAAAATTATCCCTCAATGGTGCTCTAGAAAATTGCATTGTGTGGCCAACTGACCTTCCAAGAGCAGACACGATGATAAAGACTATGAAGATAAGACAACAATAATCTCTCCAGGCTTCTGGCACAATAGGTAGGAGTCAGTCAGTTTCTGTTGTTATTTGTCACAACCTCTTTGCTCTGAAAATACAGGGTGAATAATATTTATTTTGGTACTTTTACACAGAATGGTAGATAATCTTATTTAGTTCATTAAAATTGTTGTTTCTACGATTTACTCCTGTGTGTTTCCAGCCATGTCACCATTTGAGATATGATACTTATTCAATGTACAGTAGCCTGCTTCCTTATTTGACTTGTTCACTTGACACCACAGCAGTGCATCAAATTATATTTTCATAAATGTAAGACTCCTGCAAACATATTTTAAGCTTCTTTATGGTCACTTATCCTAACACCTGATCCCAGTTTTCGTCTCATGCATATATTTGTATTTATTTATTGTATATGCCCCTTAATATATGGGCTGTAGATACATGTGTGTGAAAAGGAAAGAATGAAAATGATGCTAAAATAGTAAAATGTTGTTTTGTTAAACTAAATTTCACCTTTGTGAGAGAGTGAGTTGCAGAATAGCTAGGAGGAAAGTCAGAGTGATAGAGTGATGGAAAAAGAAGATGGGTGAGGAGGAAAGTCAGGGATGGAAGGGATGATAGGATTTATTGTGAAACCTGTGCTGTAGTCCTGTCTGATAATATGGAGGCAGTGGGTGGGTAGACAGCAGGAAAACACTATATTGATGGGACTGTTTACCCCATTCAGAGAGAAAAAGACTTGACACAGAAAAAAGGAGTGAGAAGGCACAGGCTGTTATCTCTAGTTGGTGGGAAGTGTGTGTGTGTGTGTGTGTGTGTGTGTGTGTGTGTGTGTGTGTGTGTGTGTGTGTGTGTGTGTGTGTGTGTGTGTGTGTGTGTGTGTGTGTGTGTGTGTGTGTGTGTGTGTGTGTGTGTGTGTGTGTGTCCCATTGAACCTTCAGTTGGCGGTTAATGTTTGAAAACACACATCGGGAAATGTAAAAAGGGCCTTTGGGGCAGCGGGTGAGGGGCTTTTTGATGCTGACTGTCCTCTTTCTGTCTGCCAATAAAAAATGTAATAAATGAATAGAGACGATGGAGCGCATGAATAAATGCAGGTTCTTAACCTTACTGTTGGATCCAAGCTGTGAATGTGCAGTAAAATATACCTGTGATTATCCATCATGTCTCTGTATTTTTACACTTAACGGGTCGACAGCAGCACTTGACCTGAGCTCAACCTGTTGGCATCAGTACTACAGTTTCCTACTTCAGTTTGTATCAGTAGTGTTTAGTGTAGGTAGACTGTGTGTGTGTGTGTGTGTGTGTGTGTGTGTGTGTGTGTGTGTGTGTGTGTGTGTGTGTGTGTGTGTGTGTGTGTGTGTGTGTGTGTGTGTGTGTGTGTTAGATTTGTGTGGGAGGGATTTAACTAAAAGTTCACACAATGCTACATAGACCTCAGACCTGTAGGTGCTAAACACTCTAGTGGGCTTACCTAAAACAGATCAATTTTATGATGCCCATCTTCCTTTAAAATATGGTCAAATACAGAAAGCAAAGCAAAATTGAAAAATAGTGATAAATCCCAATACATTAATGTACATTTACTTGCTGTTGATGCTATTCAAATAAAATAAAAGTTTTAACAGGCTGCACTCAGGACCAACAATGTTTGAAGCTAAATGCTAACATCAGTATGCTAATAGGTTCACCTTAACAAGGCTGGCATGACTCTGTTCACCATCTTACTTTAGCATGTTAACGTTTGCTGTTTAACACCAAAAACAAAGTATAGCTGAGGCAGATAAACCAAATAATGTTTTGAATGTGTAATGAGAAAATGTAGCAAGCAAAGGGAAAGAAGGTATAAAAATATCAAATTCATTTAAAAAAATGATGGTTTTGATATAAGAAAACACAAAATGCCTGTCAGGCCATATACAACTTGATCAGGAAAATGCAATGTTGCTGTAGTAATAACCCTTCCTTGGTTAAAAATGACCTCACTCATATTTCACAACAATCTATCTCCTTGACTCACTGAAAGGCATACCGTGTTCAGAGTTAAGCTGCTGCAAACACTGGCTTCACCATGAAAAGCTTCAAGAATGATACAAAGCCCCGTCTGTGTCTGCACTGTGATGATTAAAGCTCCCGTCTAAGTTGAGTCTAAACGTTAGCTGTTGTCAAGGTCACAGTAACAGTTTTGAGTGAAACAGAAACCTCATTGGGAATATGGAATTAATCTCTGTGTACGTTTAAGCAGTGCTCAGCACTCTTCTTCTTAGAAGGTCCCAGGAGCCATTCTTCAGTATGCAGAGATAAAGGACTCCAAAGACAACGGTCCATACTATCTGAGGCTTGACTGCAGAGTAATTTTAAATACACCAAAGTGTATCCTAATTGGACTCAAGCCAGCACAGAGAAACTTTATTCAAAAAATACCTGTCTTCACCTCTTCTAAATACAGGAGTTCATTAATATCACCTTTTATATCTTAACCTCCGAGTGCAAAGTGAACAGTGTCCTATTAGTGTCCAGGTTTCTCAACTCCCATTAACCTGTAACGCAAAATGCCAAAGGCAGTTTCTACAAAGAATAACTTAATTTTGCGCACCTATACAAAAAGATTTGTTGAAGTGGTTTCACTTCCATAAAGTTGAAAAATATTCCTCCATTTCACAAGTTATCATCCAATGCTTAAAGTACACAGCTTTCTGGTTCAATTGATTGGTTTACTAAAGTTAAAAAAAAAAGTTTTGTTTTCCAGTCATTTGTGACTTTTTTGCTGTTTCCAACCATGCAGGCCAAGCAACACACAGTATGATTGGAAGAGTTTGATTGTTCTATCAAATTTTGTGGAGCACGTTATATACAGCAACGGTGTGTTCAAATTTGTGGAATAAATCAGGAATATCACCTAAAAACATGTATTCAAAAATGTATATTTGAATTGCATCTTTATGTATTAAGATCAGTCATTTCTATTAAAGAAACAATCCTAAAAATTAAAAATAAAGTTAAGATGTGCCTCACGGTAAGTTGTAAAATCAGTGGTTGAAACCAGGAGAACTAGGACTGTTGTAAGATGCATTATTTAATGATGGGTACTGAATTTATAATTGAATACATTTACCCTCAATGAGAGATAGACGCCACACTGTGTGAAAAACAACATCTGACAGACATTCCCCCTGTCAAATGTCAAGGTGAGACGGTCAGATAGGGACATTGGCTCTACCTTGGCTGTAAGGACAGAGCTGAGCTATAAATAAGCAGAGATCTCAAATTTCTTTCCTTGTTCCAACTCTCACCTACAGTCACAACCAAAGAGTGAGATCACAGATTCAAGGTGTCGAGATGAGTTTACAGCTTGACAAAGTGATGTACTCGAGATAATGCTGCTTTAACCACTGAAACAGGATGAAATTTCTCACCAAAATAGCTTCATGTGTTGCACGCAGCAACTACCTTCAATCAGCGCTGGTAGAATTTGGCCAAATCTTATTAGGAAATATTGTACAATCTTTATTTATTTTACCATTTTATTAAAAAATTATTGACATGTAATCTAACATATATTAAAGAATAGGCAGAACAGAAATATACAACATTTTCGGATTAATTGTCCTAGGTTTTGCCTTTTGAATTTCAGTTACATGGAATACTCACAGTTCCCAAGGAAAAGCAGTGACTTATACCAGAGAAGAAATAATAATAATAACCTGGGAACACTTGGAGATTTCTTTTGAAAGGGTCAAGGGGTGTTATTCAATAAAAAGGACATTTGGGGAAAAATCATGGATGACAACCTAAAACCTCAGAATTCTGATTGAAAACAGGCGTCAAGTTGAGTTATTACAGAGTTATTATATAACTACATTAAACACTAAATTTCAAACAAAAAATTGTTTAACCTTTTGGAAAAGCACTCATCCTCAATCATCTAATCAATTGCTGAGATCTGCAAATGTAGTAACATTGTAAAAAAAACAAAAACGGTCCAACAGGGAAATAAATAGAAGCAGGCAGAAAATCAGTAGCTGTATTCGGATGCAACACCGAAGTAGCTAATCCAATCCTTGCAGAGGACCTGTTTAAAACCAATCTGATAATTTTTTGCAATGTCTGACTTTTTTTCAGCAATATTGTTGCATTCCAAGATCTCATCAAGTACTGTGGTTTATACAATGTTTTAACAGATTTAAAAGACAACCCAAGTGATGAAAAATAAATCCATCATAAAAATCCTTTAAAAACCATTGTAAAAAAAAAAAAAAGACAGGTATGTATTTTTCAAATAACGCATTCACTCTCCAAACACAACATTATAGAGTAAACATGTTATTCAAGAGGTTCGGACACTTTGCAATGCCTGCAGAATGACACCTGTCTAGATATGAGTGCACATCATAACGACGTCAGCATCATCATCAGCATCTGGCCCATTTCCTCCCTCCTCTGGATAACTGTCTCAATATGGAGCTATAATAATCACATTAAGACATAAACTTCAACTCTTTCTTTTAAGTACAGGAGAACCATTATAACCTGACATCTTATGTTTAGCCTCAGGGCAAGTTTGTCTCTGTGCCTGCTGCCTGTTATCTACTTAGAGACTGAACCCTCTTCTTTAATAGTGTCATTAACACAGCTGTTCAAAAGACTGCAGAACTGACATTGATGGTGCCAACTACAACTGGTTTGTCAGGTAGTTAAACAACTGTGTTAAGGTTGTTAAGAAGTAAATATTGTCGTCTGTGATTCTTGCCCAACACAAAACCCCCATATACAAGATATTAAATTCAATGGACTGTAAGAAATTATGAGTATAATTAATCCCCCAGTTATCATTTATAAACCTTGAGACTTTAGTTAAATGAAAGCTCCAAGCCACTCAAGTGGTTCAAGTGCCTTGACTTTAGTAAAGTCTAACCTTGTATATTAAAGGTAAAATTGACTAATGACAACAATTTCTATGCACCTTTGTGGACATCTGCAGCTTGAGGAAAGGCTATGATCAGATCATAGATTAACAAACAAGAGTACCTGGGGAGACTGTACCTGTTTTTAGAGTTTAAGTTATTTGAGAGTTTAAGTTATTTTTTACACTGTTGTCTATTTACAGTAGTGGCTTTAATGTTTTTATTTTGTATTTCTGTAGATTCTATACGTATATACTGTATATATGCTGTATGTGAATAGTGAAATTTGCTTTTAAAGTATATGATTTTAGCTTCTGCAGCATCTTAATAGTATTATTTCTCTATCTCTATACGTAGTTTCTGAGCATATGTGAGCAAAAAACAACAACAAATGAAACAATTCATTTTCCTTTTTCTGAGAAGCCTGCTTGCAGCACACCAGCATAACGCAGTCAGGTAGTAGGTAGGAGCAATTTGATTCTTCCACGGCAGTGGCTCCAGGAGCTATCAGCTCCAATCCAGGCCCATGAAGGCAGAGGAGGATTGAGTTTGAAATGATAATAGACTCCTGAAGAAACTAATCTATTCATAAAGAAGAAAGGAGTATGAATTCTCTCACTTGCCCCCACTTCCACCTGCCCACCTATCTCCTCACTATTTCTCTCAGCAGCAGCATTACAGGTCAATTTTGCAATCGTAATATACCAATTAAAAGGACTCCGGACAGGCTGGCAGCTAATACAAGTGATGAGAAGCAGATGTCTCCAATTCTCCTTTTGTTTCATAAAACACAATTAAATTAATAACAAAAACCGGCTGTTATAAATAACCCATTATTAGGGTTATGAATGCCAGGTAAAATAATTAATATTTGCAAAACTTAACCATATGTTGTCTTACATAAGCCAAAATGTTTTGTTATTTCCACACAATCATAAGTGTTCACTCCTACCGTGTCCTGCACTGTGTGGAGGTGGTGCTCCATTACATTAAGGAGCTTGTTACGTCCACTGGCCCTTTCATTTCTGGATAAATAAGCTTCAAATCAAGTCTTCCAAAGTTTCATGCTGCAAAAAGGCAGCTGTTACAAGGCCAGAAGCATATGAAAACAAGGTAATATCAAGACCCAGATGGGCCCTGCCAGTCCAAGGCTCCTGGATGTGCGTTCCACTTCTGAATCACCAGCAGGTGGATAATGATGATGATGATGATGTTTGTGATCACCGGTCACATCTGGACTCACTGAGGAGAGAGCAGAAGCCAGGCGGACACTCGTTATTAATATAACATCATGGAAGAGGTATAACTGTTTGCCATGTTAACTTAAAGGACAAGTATGATATATATACAAATTAATGAAAGAAAATAAACCAACAGTGTGTTAGCAAGAATCTCAATACTATCTGACTTTCCTCCCCTGTCTATGGCACTGATTAACACATTTTATCCTGAAAACGGGTCAGACATATTTCATACATTTCATTTTTAAAGTAGCCGTTTTTGGGTCAAATAGTGTATTAGTTGGGGACTATTTTCAGCGGTGGATTGAGTTTAGTTTTCTAATGAGTATTTTTTGGAAGCAGAACAATATATGTCGGATTGAGTCAAAATAAACAAAATGTCAAAAGTAAAATTGTGTTTAACCTGTTTTTTTATAACAATGGAGCTCACATAACACAGAGGATTTACAGTTTAGTAGGATCAGGCGATTTTTGGTTTTGGGCTTTTCACGGAATTTGTTAATTTCAAAAAAATACAGAACATCACAAGAAAATGAGCAGGTGCAAATGTAACAGGTCATTTTAATTCAGTTAAATGAGTTTTAAAATTATGATTACAAACTGAAAGTAGCTGATTACAAACCATTCTATGAATTCCAACTGCCTAAAAGATTTACACAACATCTTTCACAGCTGCAATACATTAGTGCCAAACCATTAAGGGGGTTTGTTTATTTTTCCACCTGCCTTTTTATAGTAAGCTGATGCAACTAGGGAGCATCTTCAGCATCCATCTTATCCCCAGAGGTGCAGCAGAGAGCATCTTTGGTGCTCCTTTGTGTCAACAGCAATGTTTGTGCCAAGATGAACGCATACACATTGATTACAAATTCTAGTTATTTCAAAAAAGGTATTGATCAACAGATGGATTTCTTTACAGAGAACAATTTTCTTTTGATTTCTGCATACATTCTAGCTTGTAGAGATTGTTGATGTTTCTTGGGGAGGATTTTTTCTTTTTCTTTTATATTAAATTCAGAGGCAGAAAAGATTGCTGAATAGAGAGCGATAGACAGAGAGAGAGAGCGAGAGATAGGGGTATAACATCTCTATGCAGATAACATGCTGATTTCTATCACCTTTCCACATAATGATCCTGACTGGTTTAGCTAAAAAAAACATCAAAACCAGTAGCAGTGCAGTGGCAGAAATAAGACAACAATCAAACCTTCTAAGAACTTGATTAATAGAGTGCTTCAGTAAAAACTACAAATGACTCAGAATTTTTTCAACTGCTGTTTCCCTCGTCTCGAGATCAATGTTTTCTTTTAATGGATATACAAGTTTGATAGATTTTAACGTTTGGTTTTTCGCTATAAATTACATCATTAAATATTCCCCTGATAAATTTGGAGGCTTTTATGCTTTTTAAGAAATTTGGTTGCTGATAGGCAGCTAAATCGTATTACTAAGCGTCGTCACGGCGTACACTAGTCCTTACTCAGATTAGTGGTAGTGACGTGAAGTCATGCGACCGTGATGTAGCTTGTTTAAAACATTAGCATTTTACTACTAGCATTTGCATTTTCCAGAGAGCTTTAGTTAAGGAATGGCCTTTAAAGGGCTTTAAACAACCCTGCTATTTTGAAAACATACTGCAGAGGTTGCAATGTTTATGCAGTTATGCATTAGCTGATGATGTCATATTGCGGTCCTTCATATACTGTATTTTGTCGATATTCTGCCATCATTATAAATTACGTATTGATATCTGCTTTTCACGACACATGTCCTAGTAGTTTTGCTGGTCATGGTACTGCTGTCATTTGCCACAGTATGTTCTCCCTACTTGGTTTCACAGTTTCATATAAACAATTATGTCTAAGTGATATAACTCTCATTTTGATTAAACAGAAATCCGATTGTGGTATTCTTTATTAGCATGTTTGTATATTATACGTTACCAGAGCAGGAAATGTCAGAACATGTACATAGTCACCGTTTCACTCTTCCCGCTGATTTTTGAGAGGTGCATCACTAAACCCAAACAAACCTCTGACTAATAATAAGACCTCACAAGTAAGAAGCTGTCAATCTATTATAGCTTGACTCTTTGTTTGACACTGTAGATAAGGTTGGACACAGGGAAAAAGGGGAAATAAGGATATTATAAAAGAAGGAATTCTTTCGATTTTGTTTTTGCTAAACAGAACTAATACTGACGCGTGCAAGTGTAACGATAAGATACGACCATGACAAGATACTGGAAATATAGTATGTAATGAGTAAAAGGTTTAAAAGAACAACAGTCTAGCTTTTTTTCCCCCTTAATCTTCAAATAGCCTAGACTATTTGAAGATTAAGACAAAAACCCCAATCTTTTTACACCTTTGAAAATTACACCTTAACAAAAACAGATACCAATACAGACAACTGCAGCCCACAAGCCGTCAACATCCATCTTGCAGTTTACATCTCTTTGGAGGACTTCCTGAGTGAAATGATGCGTTCTCTTAAGCTCTGCTGATGTTACCTCTGTATACCTCAGACTCCATCCTGGTTCATCCCCACTGGAAAAAAGTAAAGCTGAACCCTGATAGATGAACAGTTTCTCCAGGACTTTGGAATTCCTCACTAATGCCCGAGTCTGTTGTGGGCAGGATTAGTCTAACCCAGACCTTTTCAGAGTCTATAAAGGCCCTGTTTTCAAACTTTATCTTACTGGCAGAATAAAAGACCAGCTGCAGAGGCCATTTGAACTCTTCAATTCCACTTTTTATGGTGTAGTCGAAATTGCCTGCTATTACTTTTTAACAAAGAGGGATCCACAACAATCACTTGCTGTGTAATGGCTGAATTTTTTCAGAGAATCATTAAAATCTAATATAATCTAATTGTATCTAATCTCATTGTTTAGATTAAAATGAAACCGCTTCAATGGTCCTTTTGATTTCTAACTTGCAGAATACACCACATTTGAATGTAGAAATTGAATTTTTTATTACTAACTGCCTCTTCCACATACATGAGCTACCGTCGAAGCATCCGAGTGTGGTTTGAAATAAACTGCTTATTGATTCACTGCCGAAGAGTCCCCAGGACAGCTATTTGAAGGTCTAAAGCTTGCAGATAGTCTGTCTGAGTTTTGCACCCAAGAGCATTGAACTCCAACACCTAAATCAATTCCTCTTACTAAAGCTTCGATGTTTCTAATGCAGCAACAAGTTGTAGACAGAAGGACAGAATGTATCTTTCAGATGAATATATTCTGCAACACTGAAACCACAATTTATTTAACTGTTGAGGAAACACCAAGCAAGTCATGCAATGGGAGTATAACCTCAAACAGTCGTGCACATGAAGTCTGACTTCAAGAGACAGTATTCAATATAACCTGCATATCCAATGTGTATATTTTATACAGTGTATTTAATAAACTAGAGATAATGCTATATAAAGAAATAAAGCATTCAAGTTTAGGGACATTATATATTACTTCAGAAAAAGTTGAGGAAAACATTTAAAAGATAACACTGAAATTGGAGCCATGTCTTGATAAATCCCAATCTGGGTTTATTATGACATTAGGACATGTCCTAATGCAAATCTCTAGTAAATAGTGTACACTATTTGGTTAATTAGGTCTGAAGGAGGAAAAAAATAGGATGAAGAAAGACTGTGCTCCACTTTGTTGGGATTAATGTAGCAACCAGCTGTGCATTAAAGGTAATCTTTGAAATCTTGAAATTAATTCTAAAACTAACATGTGAGTAATGGAGGTCTATTTATTTGGCACACGCATACTTGATTACAAACACAGACATGTAAATGTTAGTTAATATCTCACATACACACCAGGTATTGACTCCAACTGCACTGCAGCTATTAATAACCATCATCACAGCTGAATCTTCTGGCTGTAAGTGGGTTTTTTTTATGAATGATAATGAAGGTCCAGGCAAATGAGCATATTACCCTTCTAAAAGCACAACTACATCCTCAATATAAAAAAAAACCACAGAGCACATGTTTCTTGTGCTATGTAAGTGTTTCAAGCCAAGTATAATCTGCATCAGCCAGAAAATAAGTATGATGGTCTGTCCTATTCTTTGGATCCCAGTACAAATTATTTTGAAAATTTGCTTGCAAAGTGCTGCAGTAATGACATGTTTTTAGTAAACCCTCAACAGAGAGGTTAGGATATCTGAAAAGGTGCTTTGTCTTAAAAGAGACATAGGTCAGAAAGAGAGGCTTACAACTGAAGTGAAATCAATAGAAGCTGATTCCTGAGGACTTGGACCAACAATGATCAATACCACACTAAGTGCCCCAGGAAAAATAAATCTTACAAGCGTAGTGATGGAAAAAGCCTTTTGTGTGATTATAAGACATATTCAGCTGGCCTGTATGAGTTACAGGATTATTATTACTATGGAGAGGATTCTTGATAACTGTCAGCTCGTACTCTATCACTTCCTGGTGATTGCAGCTTTTTTACTGTAAACAGTGTATGAGGTCGTAACATTCATTACAGTTGAAATCCAACTGAGCTGAAAGTGACATGCATAGTGTTTTGTGGTCATTCTCTGTTGTCATAGATTAGGATATAGGGAAAGGGTTTCAGTTTAAGGAGTGTAAACAAGAAATGGATATCTATCATTGAAAGTAAAAGCACTTCTCTTCAGGACTGGTAATTCATTGATGCATTTACATAAAATCAATATTATAAAGTAAAAAGACCAGGTGGCACTGAATCAAACTACAGTAACTTTATTTTATTTATAATTTGAGGGGATCACGTTATAGTTCAACTGGATATGAACTAATTGAGCATTCTTTTTTAATAATTATTGTCATGTAAGACAGATCTACCAGGCTTGGACTCAATCTCATTTGTATACAATAAAAGATAGCTGTATATACTTGTATATGAGAAATAACATTAACTAAAACTTCAGCCGATGTGAGCAAGACTTCACTGGTCTGCCGGGTCAGATTAAAAAAAAGTAAGAGGTATTGTTCTTTTTTGTCATCATGTCTTTGCATCTGATTAACTAAAAATGTTTTTACTGTTTTGTGAAAAGATAAGACCCTTCAGTTTGCCGTCTACCCGTTGGGGATGGAGGTTGTACTACCATTTAACCACATTGATTTCTGTGTCATTTGACATTGTTATTAGACTTCCTACTGCTATGAATCCAGGAACTAAACCCAAGAGAATTCCGGTAGAATCTTCTTTTCAGTCTGCTGTGAATAAGTAAAGTTACAGGGATTACACCAGCATTATATTAAGCACAAGCAAAAATCACTGATTCCGTTTTATAATCCTTCTTTTAATAAATGTATCTTTATCGTTTGGTGTTAAGAGGGTGACTCAATAATACCCCAGTATCCAGACAGGACATTTTGGGTTATAATTTAATATGACTCGAACATTTGTACTATAACGGATGACAGCTTTTGTTAGAAGCAAAATACCTATAGTAGTAGTACTGAAAGTAGTCTGGAGATCCCATCGGCATATGTCTATGTGAAAATGTGTGTGTGTGTTGTGAAACAAATATTTAAAAAAAGGCAGATGATGATGATGAAAAGCATTTGCAGCAGTGTGAAGAAACTGTGACTGCTACAACCTTGGAGTGCCAAGCAACATTTGGAAAGAAGTGAAACAGAAAAAAAAATCTCGCTGAGGTTTGATAATTCATGCCACAAATCACGAATATGTCTTCTAGGAACTAGCTATTATTGATAATAATGCTAACAAAACTGGTCTGGTTGGGGGGATTTAAATAGGGTTGACAAGATATTAGAAATGGCTCTGAGTATAATACAATCAGTGTCAAAAATGAATAAATGAAGTTAAGATAACAACTCTCTAAAACAGATTTAACAAAAACTGAACAGGATAGCTTGTATTGCATAGCATATCAGTATTAAGTATGTGGCATGTTCAGGCACACTAAATGAACTTCAACCGCAAAAAAAATGGAATTCTCAAACATCACATGATAAGTGGTACATTGTCTGATCCAGATTGATTTGCATTTCAGACTGGATCTTGACCTTTGACTGTACTGTGTAGCCCCAGGGTATTTTTTTTGGTCCGACCCAATGGCGCCTTAATGCACTGGCTTACTCTGTACCCAAACCCAAGGAGCCTCAAGACACATGAGCTTAAAAAAATATTTAAATATACATTAGAAATTAAAATATTTGTGCCACCGCTGCCAAGAACAATATCGAGCCAGGGAACATAGAGGTTTCCTTTGCATAACTATGATGATCTGCGCACTCAGTCCCGGACAGAGGAAACTAATTGGTGGGGCATTCATTTTATTGGCGGTCCCTGACAAGCTATTTTGATGCCAAAGTGGATTCATATTGAATATTTCAATATTATGTGTGTTTATATGTCAAAAGACTAGCATGAAATGATATTCTTACCTACTGTATATTTTAAGGATAAGACTTTAAATTGGGTTCAATCGATATTAATTAATTGTGACCTGGTAATGCAGCCTTCATAAGTATGGCAAAGTATGGCAAAATTATCCTCCAGTCTCACCTCATTATTAAACCTTAGAATTCATACTTTCATACCGAAAAAGACCCAATATTTTTGACCACATAAAAGCTAAAAGACAATTCCGGAAAACTAATAAAAAACTAATAAAATAATAAATATTATTGTGGCCTACTTACTAACTTTCACCAGGGAAAAGCACCTTTGAAGGTAAGACAATAGCCAGTTTTACACCAGTTTTTATACCTGTTTGTTACTTCAGATTTTTGCCTTTTATTTACTTGAAAAGACTGGCTGATAACCTGGCTTTGTCTTGACTTGCTGTTGTCATATTGTCTTATATTGATGAGTTTCGTATTCCTTTCAGTTTTTAGTCACTGTCCATTGACTGGGTGTTCTCGATTACTGTTGCCATCGCATACTGTGAAGGTAGGAAAGAATCTTCAAAATGTCCGTAGCCCCAGAGCCAAAGTATTATTGAGGTGCTTCTGTGTCCAACTTGACAGGATTCATTTCTACTGATTAAAGCACATTTAGAAAGGCTGCCATTTGGGAACATTCTTGATCAATATATATAGATGTCCACTCACAACATCACAATAACAAACAAACTTTTCAAGATTAATGTTTCAAAGTTGACTATCTAAAATATGTTGTGGCTTATTCTTGCTGTTCGTTGGCATGAAATTTAAGACTTCTTTTATTTCTCCATTTTAGTAGTAATATGTATATGGTAAAATTCTAAAGATGAAATATCATATCTCTATCTATAATGCTTTTAGATTTATATTTTGATCTGCCCTGTCACAAAGGGTGTCGTGTGTGACAATAGACGTGTTGGTTGTTTTTGCATTCTCTTCACATTTAAACTGATCCTTATGGACGGTAGTCTGATACACATAGCATTTAAGAGTTTGCCTGACACAAGCGCCACAAATGTTGTCATCTTCTCTCGTACCTCAATTAATCTTGTCCGCCTCCCAAAGAAAACAGCCTATTTCAAGAACCTGTCTTCTATCATTTGACACAAAGAAAAAATGGTGCAAAGGATGCTTCTATCCCCTATCCTGTCCATCAAATCAGACGGTGTAGGATGGGTGTATGCTGTCCCCATTTCTCCGATGAAGATGTTTATGTCTTGTTTTAGCTGCCTGTGTGGTGGCAGACCTCTCCCGAACACGTGCTACATCATCTGTAGTACTGATCGCGAACCAACATCTTTGTCCTGCACCATCGCTTCAAAAGGCCATAACAGCAAGAGGACACAACAGCTTTCACTTTATGGCCCTGTAGGTAATGATACAGAAGGCCTTGAGAAAAGATCAGTTAAATTATCCCTGTCATACTTTGAAACCCACAAACATGGATTCACATCACTTACGCACTCACTAAACGTGCAAGCTTGGGGTGCCTGCATCTATAAGCTTCTTTATTGATCACTGTATAGCAAAATCCATTTGTGGCATATAAAGCATGACAAGCAGGATAAGTGTTAATAAAAAGACCAATGCATATTTCTGTGCCAGTTGTTTTCCCCGAGAATTGTTTTGTGTACGCAAGAACAAGATCAACTGAGGAGAGAAGCTAAATGAAGAGAAACCACCTGAGACCTCTTGGAGAGAAGGCTGAGTGCTCCAATTCTCAAACAGAACAATTGAATATAGCTCTGTGCTGAAGACGGCATCCCCTTTCAATTAGATTCAGACGCCCAGAGAAAACAGAATAAATCAACTCTTTATCCACAAAATCATATCATTTTGCACAATTTCATTCATTTACGTCTTCTGTACAATTACAGCATTTAATGAATAGCCAGTTTATGATGATGATGATTGATCCATCTAGGTGCTCCCTTATTGTTTTCTTCTCTATTTCTCTTTCTCAGTGTTGACATAACCAAGAGGTGTCACATCTGAATGTTTAAGCTGCCACGTGTGTTTATTGTATAGCAGGAGAGGATACAATATTAATGTGAAACACCTGAAGGGTTTAAGAGGATTTATTAACCAGCCATAATAATTTCAAAGGCTCAGTTGTCTCAGTTATTCAGGCCTATTTTAGGTGGATGATTAATATGTCACATAGTCTTTGGAAAAGAAAGGAGCTCTACGGCAAAAGGAAGGATGGCAAACGATGATGTAGAGGAATTAACTAAATAAGGATTTGGCTTCTCAGGAAATAGTATGATCAATTCATTGTTGATCTTTCCATGTTGTCAATAAGCAAAATATCTCCAAAACTTGTAATAACAGACACTCAGAATGAATAAGAAGTCAAAAAGTATTAAATAATGTAGAACTGTCTCATTGTGTCTGCTTTATCCAGAGTAAGTTGAAGTGCTTGTGGGTATACTTATTGCATTTCTTGTAAGCTTACTGGAATGCAATCATAGACTGACCATGTTGGTAAACACAAACATAACGTGTTTACTGACAGCACATCACATGAGTAGTTGGGTGGAGAAGATAAAACAAATAGATGCCTTTTGTGGCTGCCATCAAGTGAAATCACCTGGCACAGTTAGGTAACTACATTGTGTTTAACAGATACAACATTGGAGTAATCAGATTAAGAATAAATCAGTGATGATTAAAAAAGTATTGTACAGTAAGGCTTAGAATAACTGAAACAGAGACACAAGTTTGCACTCCTTAGATAAACATCCTCCTTAGATAAACATCCTTCAATCACCTTGAATCAGGTCAACCTGCATTTTGTCAGATTTAATTTACCTACTGTACTTAAAGCTAACGTATTTCAAATCTCTGTTCTTACCCCCAATAGAACCAGCATCCATTCTGTTTGTGCAATTATACAGAAAGGCAGGATCAATGGAATCTAATTTAAGGCAGAAGCATTATTCTAAAACACAGAGAACGGTGCATCTCTGCATGGAGCCAGCAGAATGATTAAGTGCCTTGGTTATATCCTGTATAGCTCTGCTGCACAGGCCACAGTGAGAGTGTTCATGTCCTGGATCCCATCACCCCAGCCTCTATTACATCCTCAGAGCAGTCAATACTGGGCTCTGACCACCAGTCAGTCACTCTCAAGTTGCACACACAGGCAGAATACAAAATAGCTTGGGAAACTCAAAGCTCTGCATCGCTCTGTGTCCACACCTTTTTCTAACCAGAGTGTTATTTGGATGAACCTGTTCCCACAAATTTGGTTTGTCACAGAGAAAACTACATCTACAAAGGCACAACATCACTAAACACCTCAGCTGTAAATATTAGAAAGGAGCCCAAATGTAATAGACAAAACTTGTAAAGAAATGGCCTTTTATACTGTACATAAAAAATACGGCTCCATATTATACACAAGGCTACTTGTGCTACTTGTTACTTATGATTTGTTTACTGAAGGTGTAGTAAAGAAAAAACTCCCCGAAAAAAATAACTTACTATGAATAATAGATTAATCGTTGTAGCCATTATTCAAGCATAAGAGCCAAAACGTGGGATGAGTTGTTGCTTTTCTTTGTCAAATAAGAGAGAAACGTAAATATTTGGGTTGAAGGTTGAATCAAACAGCAATTGACACATCACTATTTTCTGACATTTTATAAACGAAATGACTTATTGATTAATCAATAATAAAAATAATCATAGCCTTGATGATTAAGATGCACTACTAACAAAGTCGAATTTTAATAATCTTGAATCACTTCCTTAACCTAATGGGAGCAATCTGACTGGCGAAAGCGAAATTTTTTTTATTCCCAGCAATGATAAAAAGCAAGTTCAAAACAACCGTGTTAAAATTGCATCAGATGGAGTCAGAGAGTGTTAAAAAAAGGAGGGTATGTGTTAAATTTTTCAAGGCCAGTTCCTTTTTCCACTGAGGAAAACAAAACATACGGGTCTGATCAAATTGACACGTGCTGGTAAACCTGCACTTCTCCTTTTTTTTCCCCACCAGCAGCGGCTCATATCCTCGGAGTTAACCCACACTTAATTCAACTTCATGCAACAGAAAACTGATAACCTCTTTCACCATATAAACAGGACAAGGACATACAGCTATTTTATCCCTGTCTCCAGAAATATAGTATGAATGGTGGCATTAAAGATCCAGAAGACCCTCTTCTCAGCGATGGAGTCGCACATGAACAGTACATTTTCTGTTAAATTACCAACATTTTGCTCATTTTACAAGGCAGGTTTTTGTATTTTGTGTTTTGTTTTAGCTTGTCAAACTGGTTTGAAGTGGGTGGGGCTTGGTAGGAAAAAGGGCATATCATGTATTTCAGAGCACCAAGCTAGCAGCTTGTTGAAGACTCTGGTGATGCACTGTGAATGAGAATCAGAGCGATGTTTTGCCTTCTGTTTCAGCCTCGCAACATTGTGTTAAAGTTAGAGGCTGAGCTCAGCATGACGTTTACCACATCAACAACCAATTGGAACAAACTGGTCCCACTCTAGATTGTGTTAACAATAAAACATGCACACACACACAGAAAATAGTTAATTAATAGAAGGAGGACATTGCTAAACCAAGAAGCTTGCTATCATCAGTTTCACAAGTTGTAATGAAACACCTTGTTCAAGACTTACCAAACAGTTTGATTAACCTGCTTCATAAATAATAAGATCTGTTCCTAAAACACCCCTCAAAAGGTGTCTTTTTTTTTTACCAGGGTGGACAGAGTCTGCTTATTAGCATGGCCGCATCATGACCAGATATTACACTATTCAGAGAAGACACTTTGCTTAATATGGTTTCTGAATCTGCAGTGTTCCCTCTCTTATTAACCTTCCATTAACCTTTAGGTAAACATAGGCAGCTCTGAGCATTATTCCCTGGGATCACACACCAAAAGGCCTGGCCCAAATTCATCAGACCAGCTGTGGAATTGCTTATGGGTGATTAGGCCACTGATAGCTGCTCGCCTCACTGAAGAGGAAGATCTCGCAGAAGCTGCTTGGGAGCAAGGAGGTTACAAAACCGCTAGAGCTACATTTGATTCTGCATGTCCTCTCTAACACAGGTAATTTGAGGGATTCATAGGTGATAGGTAAATCAATACCATAGGAAACACTGATGGTTACAAATGTGAACTCTGTGTCTGCAAACTGAAGCTCCGTAGTTATTTAGTCAAAGTATTCAGTGGAAATCAATTTCAGTTTGTAGAAAAAAAGTTTAATAGAAAGAAATTGTAACATATTGTTTACCCTTTCTCTCCAAAGTATTGGAAATAAGAGACAATATGTGTCGTTTTGCAACTGTATGTCTGTATCAGTATGTCTAATGCATCGGAGGCACTGCTGAACACAGAAGAACAAGACACATGTCATTGCTTTCCAACATGAAACACTTTCACCACTGTGGCTAAGGTTTAGTTGTACATTAAAACTACTTAGTCAAGGTAAAAAATCAGTCATGGTCATGTTAAAAGAGGAGTACTAGGTAAATGTTAGAAATGATTATAGTCATGATTTAAATAAATAAAAAACAATGACTGTTGTTTTGAAACAGTGGTCTCTGGTGTCCAAGTCACGAGCTTTGTTGACCTGTCTATCTGCCCTGACCTCGTACCTTAGCCTTTTTTGGGACCATCTGGTCCACTCTGTATTTTTCATAATGCAGAGTGCACAAGAGAAACGACTTACAGGATGAAGGCTAACTTGTTTCTCCCAGCTGAGTTTATTTCTCCACCTCTGATGAGGTCACTTCTTTGAGCTTTTCTCTGGAGGAGACCATCAGGACCATCTCCCTTTCAGTGGTAGGGACAGTCCCAAACGGGGCTACTCCTACCTATTCGATTTTAAAGCGCTAGGACAACACAACAATACTTTCCCTCTTGCTCCCGTCAACCACATGATTAGAAGAGGCCCTTTAGCAGGTGAATGTAAACATGATTTTTTTATCTATCGGAACACACAACAAATATTATTATAATAATTGTAATTGTGCGAACAGTCTCAGGGGTGAAGTCAGCCGCTTGCTGATCAAGAAAGTAAAAGACAGCCAAGCTGTTGAATACTCAAGAATGCAAAAATATGTTAGTAAAAGACTAGAGCGTATGTTGGTCTCCTGTATGTTTCTTTTCATAGATTAATGCATTTCATGCTTGATAGAACAGATGTGCCCATCTTTTAAGCTACAATGATAGCAATTATATGCAAATCCTACAGTTTTGAATACAAATAAGTATTTACTGGAATTGCATTTCTTGTCTTGGCACATACGAATGACTACTCTTGCTACTTTATAAGCCTGCAGCCACTTCACCCCCAAGTGCATATACCTGTTGCGGTAAGACCGAAGGGTCTTTTTGTTTGTCAGGGTTTCTGATAGACCTGAGCATTGATAAAACAGATTGTATCAATTTTGCAATGCCACTGCATTTAACATAAAATGGGAGACCAATGGTTATGAATCATTTCTATGTATAAACTCTACTGACCTTGAAGGCTTAAAGAAACAGTTTGTGGCCTATAAAGGGATCTATTGGCGAAATATAATATTTATAAGTATTTTGTATTTAGTGTATATTCATATAAAAATAGGAACGGTTGATAGCTACATACGTGGGTCCTCTTCAAAGAGCCAGCCACCATCTTTCTTCATTAGCACAAAATTAAAAGACCAAACAGTGCCTATAAAAAGGGCCTTTCACTTTTTCACGGAGGCCGACGTAGTTCTCCTACATGCCTGGCATATGGGCGAAGTTTCAGTTGGTTGCAATCTGCATCCTCACTGCTATATTACGCTAAATCCTTCAAACTGTACCTTTAAAAAAGGACAGTTCACCCAAAAATCAAAAAATACATATTTTTCTTCTTAAGTATAATTCTATTCATCCATCTAGATTTATTTGGTGTGAGTTGCCTAGTTTTGGAGATATGAGCCAGAGATGTCTGCCGTCTCTCAAATATAATGGAACTATAGTGCATTTGGCTTGATGGTTTCCTTTTCCCAATAATGACCTGATTACCCAAGAAAATCCAAGACCTTGTTGTGAGAAGTTTCATGTCGGAACAATTTGTCGTCCACTGAACAACACCTACCAACCGTACCACAGCGCCCAAGGAAGCTTGCATGTACTCATAGGCGAGAGCTTCATGCCCTCGACAGCGCAATGTAATGTAAACATTAATGCTATCTTCCTCGGCTAGTCTGTAATGTAAGTTAGTTTAGTGGTGCTAGGTGCGCTAGCAGTCTAAATAAGCTGTAAAATATAAACACAAGCCTCTCATCCATCTTTGGAAAGAGACATTGCTGTTGAGTTGTTGTTTTTTTAATTTCCGTGCTTTGAACACCAAAACCTAAGTGCCATGTTGTCCTGTTATATTCAGAGAAGGAAGCCATCTTTAGAGGCTGATTTGTTTTTCTAATTTTGGAGTTAATTGTTCCATTAATGTAAAATATATAAAAGGAGTTTAATTGGTTGTCACAATGCCTCCTATAGGTATTTTATTATCTCCATTTTATTTCACACTATAAAGTCAAGTATCTTTATAGATTTTTTTTAAAGACTGTGTTGCATAGTTCAATATGTTATATTATTTTTTTCTGTCTCTTATATTCTTATTGTTTAAATTACATTAAGTGGGTTTTTTATTAGGTAAAACTGGCTAAACTAGTGCAGTCTAATACAACAGACCCTAAACAAACTTGTGAAGTTCAGATTTTGTTGAAACTGTTTGACAGAGGTTTTGATTTAATTGTCATAATGTTAAATTGTATTGAACATTACTTAGTCTGCCCTCACTGAAATAATTCCTTAAAATAAAACATTATATTTTAAAAAAAATGTACCATTATGTTTAGCTACTATGTATCTAATAAACTGGCAACTGATTGTTATTTATTGGATTTAAGGAGAGTGATCTGTTTGTGTGTGTTTGAGTGTGTGTGTGTGTGTGTGTGTGTGTGTGTGTGTGTGTCCCAGAGGACTCCAGTCTAATGGTTCAACCAATTGCTCAGGTTAAGACAGGTTCTCTCTGCAGTTGATTAACTTTGTGATCCATTAAGTGGCTTCATCCCCTCAGCAGGGAGAAAGTGCCCTACACCCTACCCTCCAAGGATTAGGGGAATCCCTTAGACATCATCAAAGGAACTCCAAGGTGAAAAGTGCTGATGACTTTCTATGAAGTGTCAGCGAAGAGAGCCTCAACTCTGCTGAATCAAAGGCTGGTCATACATGTATTGTTCAGCATCGAACAGTAAAAGGTATGACATCTTTATACAATACAATTAATGTAGTGCCAGTGACCGTTACTTATAACAGGATTAAGCTTGGGCAAATAAAGGAAACAATGGTTTAGTCAGGAAGAATGGCACTTCGTGAAAATTCACATGCTACACAATCAACTTTGGTGCAATATGCAATATGATCTTTCAGAAGTCAACACCATCCTCACAAACATAACCTGAAATTTCCCCAAATCTCAAGCATGAGCACAACTTTATACACAGATATTAATTTTAGAAGTCTGAGCTTAACGATCTTAAACAGAGTACATAAGAAGATTTTACTTCCTGTCTGAATACTGCTAGGCCCATTGGATAATATATCTTGCATTGCTTGTATGCTAGTTTATCCTCTGTTTGTATTATTTGTACTATATTATTTACCATATTATAAACCATATACTGTTTAAATACCAACCTTGCCTGAAAAAAACAATTAATTTTAAAACCAATCATTTTTATATTTCGAATTACTTTTATATATTATAGGGATTTTAACAAACTTATTACATTGGATATGCACTGATATCTATATTGGATACTCGCACAAAAAACTGTAATGGGTATCGTAAAAATATATACATGAACTATATGAATATAGTACTCTATGAAACAAATAATCCATCACAGTGATGTTTTGTTGCCTTTATCTTTTTGTCAAAGTTTCAAGAGGCTGCTTCAACATCTGCAGTTGGGATTCAACAACTAAAAGGCATTGCAGTTATGAGCTGTTCTCAGACAATCAATCCCAGACAAACAATAAGCCCACATGGGTAGGAGGAGGAGAAAAACAGACATTTTGTATTTTATTTTTTTTTGCATTAAAACGGTTGCTGTGTGGCAGACTGTAAAATCAGGCTTGCTTGAGCAATTTTGAACACAGTGGCTGCTGATAATGAAGGAAAAAGGGATTCACTTTGGATAAAACACAGAAATGTTTTGAATACACACAGTTTCAAAGGATTCAGTTTTTTTATCATAAATTCTTCAAAATCCTTGTTTCTGAAGACAAATAATTTCTGCTGTAATGAAGATAATGTTGCCACAGAAACAGAAACCGTGGAGGTCTGATTTGTAGAAATGTAAGAACAGCACAGGGGCACAAATTATGTGTGATTATAAGGATACTGCAATTAACTGTAATTATGTTAATATGATTAAATTCATACTCCAGACATACTTCTATGAAGAGAAGTTTGGATTCTATACACATGATACTTGCCCAACATAATTTTGTAATCTGTAACCCCTGTATATATTCAGCCATCATGTACTGCACCTTTCAGCATTTTAAAAAACATAGGAATCCTCTGGGGGGGAAACACAGCCGCAGTTTATGACAGCAGGCTAATATTTCATCACAGAGCATCTATGCAGGATTCCTTTAAGATTAATACCCAGTGGTGCATATAAACTGCGTATATCAAATTATTCCCTCCGAACAATGACGATCATTTATATCAAATCATCTGGTTTACCATTTTATGCATTTTTTTATTTTATTAACAGAATGAAGCTTTGAAATAGCAATAAGCTGCAATAATTTCTCATATTAAGTAATAGAAAATGTAACTGTACTCAGGTTTCATTCCAATTCCGAAGTTTTTCTTGTGCACTCCCTGTAGAAATCAAGTCAAAATTCATGGAGTAAAGACCATGATGCTCCAGCTGAGCAGTGCCATGAATTATATGAAGCTGCAAGGCCACAACTTTCATTTTAACTTTTCCTCAACAAGCCCAGACAAGGTGTGAATGTGGCATGAAATGAGGTACGGAAGCAGGGCCAATAGATATTTAATTAATGCTAGGCCTGACTGGAGGGCCCAGGCTCATCTGCTGCATGTCTCATCCAATATGCATGATTTACAAGCGGGCTTCTTGCCACAGCAAACTTTCCACGCAATAAGGAGCATCAATGTGGAGTGGTGTACACAGCCAGCTCACAGAGGAAGCAAGTATTTTATGCAGCAACACTCTGTAAGTCTTGACAAAAGCTATGTGGAGTATGCCAACATCAAACATATCTGAGAGAACTAAATGCAATGAAATATCAAGAGACTCAGAGTGCCTAAACATTGTATTTCAGGAAGAAGATTTGTATTAAATGTTTGTAATTTCATTTGAAATATTTATGAGCAAAGCAAAGTATAGACACCTATGCTGTTTTGGGAAGCAGTGAGTTGCAGGGGACACCTTTTCTTTTTAAACCCTCCTGTTTTATTAATGAATATGCTCTATAAAGATAAATCTGGTGCTGCCTGAACTAAAAATAACACTTTATATCCTGTTAGCAGGATGGAATTTTTAAACTGTTTGACATGCAGTAACTCTATAGTGTTATTGTAATGGACTGAGCAAACTAAACACGACTAAAAGTTGGGTGTTTTATGATTGAGGAAATGGATATGTTTAAGAATATTCATCCACTGCTGATAAGTTGCCACTGGATAGATGTACATTATATTATTGCATTTTCTACTTTCAAGGATTTAGCACTATAAGGACTTTTTTTCTCTACTATTGTCTAATTGGGTATTTATTTATGTGAAAGCAATATTTTGAGCCTGTTGGGCTTTTGAGAGTTAAGACGTAACACTATAATATCAAAATTAATTTCATCTCATGGCAAAAGCTCATGAGTCTTCAATATAATATTGGTGGTTAATGATGGTGTTCTTTTTTTAATCATTGATAATTGGGTGGAATGATCATGGCTAGGTGTGCACTTGTTTGAGTGATATGCTCTCACTGATGCACATTTTTATGTGAGCTTGCACGGTGGATGCAAACATATGTTTTACATGTTTTTCTGTATTTCATTCTGATTTATATTCAAGTCTGTGTTTTTTGTGTGTAGCCTGGCAGCAAGACATGTAACATTGGGACAATAAAGTTAAAGTTGAAGTTGAAAAGAAGGTATCAGTTACTGGCTGCAACCAAACAAATGTGAGTGACTGTTATCTAGTGGGAAGCTAGAAGAGCAATATCCGGGTAAGTGTTGTGTGTTTGGATTTCAGCTGGCAAAATTTGTGTTTACATTGACAAAGAATGAAGATAAGGACTAATTTATTAATTTCACCCTCCATCCCCTAATGTAATAACGCAGGTGAGGGAGGTGTGTACGGAAGCGAAAAATCTTGCAGCTCCTGAGCTTCCTATCTCTCTTTAGGGATGTAACACTTCATATATCAGAAAAAAACAATTACGTCCCTAAGTGCATTCTGAAAAGCTGAGTTGTCAATGCTATGACTATACTGTGACTTTTTTCGAAATACTGCATTGTGACATTTTTACAACTCTTTTTCAACATACTATACTATGTCTTTTTTATGTGTACTTTTTTGTTTTGCATACTATACTATGATCTTTTTCGACATACTATACTATGTCTTTTTCATTACTTTTTTCAACATATTATACGATGACTTTTTTCGAAATACTGTATAAGCAATAAAATCAGGCTGTACCTAGCTGACTGGGTCTCTATTTGAACAGAAGGCATGACTTTTTTGTGACTTCTTTTACATACTTTACTCGCTGATGTTTTTTTTATTGATAAAGGTATTATAAATAGTGAGAGAGACAGAATTTTGAAGATAAGATGATTTAAAGTTTTACACATATTATTTAAGAAAACTCTTAGTTGAAAGAGATGGGACAGGTTGGTTGCAAACCTTTGACACAGAATCAGAATTTGTTCAGTGGACATTTGTTCTACCAGGTGAGCTAATGTCTCTAGTAACAGACCACTGCTTAACGTTTCCTTTTATAGTATTTGTATTACAGTATGACTCTATTTGACATGCAATGCTATGACTATATTATGACTTTTTTCGAAATACGGCATTGTGACATTTTTACAACCCTTTTTTTACATACTATACTATGATATTTTTCAACATACTATACTATGTCTTTTTCATGACTTTTTTCAACATATTATACGATGACTTTTTTCGAAATACTGTATAAGCAATAAAATCAGGCTGTACCTAGCTGACTGGGTCTCTATTTGAACAGAAGGCAACAGGGAAATAATGATAAGCAGCTTTGCAAGCTGACTGTATTTGACTTTGATAATGGCATGACAAGGACATAAAGAACAAAGTAATGAATCCTAATGATTGTATATATAAAAGAATGTGTCTTGAATCTCCCAAATATCGTCCCAACAGGACCTACGGAAAGTACAGAATCCAAGCGTCACACATAAATTCATCATGTACATGCAATCCCATTGCCATATTACTACTAATGCAAACTGAACATTTGCTACTGCTGCTCTTTCACTTTACAAGCATCCACCTGGTGAAACGCCGGTTGTTATTATTTTAAAGCAGTCACAAGGAAATACAATGCATTTGTCACAGAGGTAAGCAGTTGCTTGTGGGTTTGCTGGCCCCAGACCTCTTGGTATTAAAACGCTCTTGCTGTTACTACCAGTAACCACAGGTCAACCAGGACTGAATCTTAAGGATAAATACTTTAATCAAATTTCCACATGGACCAGATACTCTTATCCAGCCAAGACATACTGGTCTCTGGGCGGATAATGAAGCTGTCATGTATAGTCGGCTGTGAATGGAGGGCAGAAAGTGAATGGGCACATATTGTGGCTGACACCAAAAGGCTAACTCACACACATAAAACAGCACCCATACATATTCTAAGCTGCTGCACACCCACAGTATAGACTATAATCAATTAATTATGCAATAGCCTGCTGACAGAAACTAGAGAACCTAAATCTGCTTCTGCATCACATTCACAATCATGTCTGCTTGCCAATTTCCCACCAAGCCCTAGTGACAAGCCTGTGGATGGCGAGCGTGATAATGGATGGTTCTAATGGTCAAGCCTGGACCGCACATTAGGAATCTGGTCGATTCGCAGTATTGCCCACAGGAAGTGCTGCCAGCAATCAATGCTAGGCTAATGTGAGAAAAGGAGAAAGTTGAATGTCAGTGTTGCTAATCAATAACTATTCATTTTCAACAACCGCATTTCCACAAATAGGACACTTAATATTGTGCGATTGGATAATTACCATGCCCAATTAAGGATGTGTGACACTAAGCGATGGATGGTGGATGGAAAACATCTGCCACAAGGTGCTAATGTAGACATGCGCCAGACTCTGATCGACAGTTGGGAGATGGATCTTGATGTCTGCAAACTATGGGACGCCAAGTAAACCTGCAGGAGTCAGATAATCCTCTCTGTACCTCCACTGCACCTCAGATAATAGATGTCCATCCTCTCACATTCTGCTCTAACAGGAATACGCTGCTCCAAAGGGAATAGTACACAGCCCCTTTACAGTCACTTCACTATTTGTTGCTAATTCTACACATTTTTTATGTTTATTTCTCCAATTGCTGACTTTTTTAGATAAATAATTTATCTGAAACAAATTTCTCATATTCTTTATTTTCACTGATATAAAAACATTATATAATTCCTCCAATTTCAGCACTGACGCAGCCTCTTTTGGCTACAGAGTCCTTGGCTCAAACACATTTTGAGACCAAAGCGACAGAAGGTCAGTAAAGATTATCTTGTAGTGTGATGGAGTGACATCTCAATCTCATTTCCCCCAATCCATCTGAATCTACCCCAGTCCCTGCTGATAAAGTCACCATATTTATCTTTTATAACTCAGCACACACACAAAGTCCAGTACTGTTGGCCAGCACGGCATTCAAACATTCGTAACTGCACGTAGCCAACTCTTGCTCACAGGTAGACCTGACTTTCTTACATATATGAAGCCCTTGCACATCATATCTTGCCAATAATCCCCCCCAAAAAAGATTCTTATCTGGTAAAAGTCATCTCTTCATGTCATCTCTAAAGCTTCTTCTCAAAATTAAAAATCTCAAATTCAGAACCAATTCAGGCACCTTGTAACCGTGCTGCAACAATAATCTGGGTTAATACTGTTGTTAAATGCAAAAAATATGTATTAGTTGTAACAATTTACTCTGTCTGCATCTTTGTACACATACATACACAAAGTTTGCACTCACAGAAATGTAACTGAGCCTGAAGAGGCCTCTTACAATTATGATAAAGGCTAATCATCATAGTCATTTAGTCACTTGAGAGTCAACAACCCCTGGTTGTTGACTCTCAAGTGAAATGTAATAATTGGATTAGATGCATGATGTGATGAAGATTTCTGTGACTGTGGAACAGGAAGCAGTTTGTTGCATCACTGAAGGCTGTTACCAAAATATGATATTCTAACTAACTATATATAAAAAGTGTTGTGTCATTTAAGAAGAAGATGTAGATTACTTAAATCATCTAACAAAATGACCAGTAAATTTTGGGGCCACATCCTGGTGAAGGATTGACTCAGTAGGTTTCTTTCCTTGAGGATTTGAATTCAAGGATATAGAACTAAAAATAGATACCGCATAAAGTCACTAAAATACAATATTAAATAAAATTCTTAAATATAGCTGCAAAAGAGTGATTTTAGGCGTTCTTCAGTTATTAAAATAAAGAACTAAAAGATGATAGATAACATTCAAGAGGTCACCTCCTCCAGGGAATTGCTGTAAAAAAGCTCCACGGGGCAACTGTAGATAAGTTGAAAAAACAGGCAAAGTCAGAAAAGAGTTTCATTTAGTTAAACCAGCTATTTTAATCCAGAGCTAAAGTCAATCACATCCACTCAACTGGAGCAAAACATCTTGTGGCTCGTCTTCGCAAAACGCTTATCTAACCGACCTGCATAGTGCTGAAAAGATTATTATTCATAGTAGAGCACATTCTCTCATATATTTGGATGCTGAGAAACCAGATAAAACACACTAGAACATGCAAAGGCATGCTGCTGATGGTGTACAGAGTGGCACCAAACCTTGATGGGGCACTTCCTTTTATTAACATAGACAAAAAATCTTTCCCATTGAATTTGGATCTCACTTTTCTGAAGCATTACTCACAGGATCCACAGAAATTCTAGAAGGGATGTGAAATGTAATAAAACCTCTGCTGCAGTGTGTAGAGTTTCGGGAGGCTATGTATCCAGGGGATGCATAATAACGCCAAAGTCAAGGCTGCTTCCTACGGTATAATTGAAAAAGAATTTGGAGAGATAATAGAGACACCTTCAACATGAGCCTTAATGGAGAATTGAATTGCTCAAAACCCGCCCACAACATTATCTTTGACTTTATTTCACTTTCACTTTGCAAGAAAGTGTTTCTGAAAAGCAATGAAATCAATTTCAGACAAAATGTTGAAGTCAGTGAGGTATTACTTTGATTACTCTACAGGCATTTTGGACTTGAGTGATGAGGAAAAAACATTAATATAGTTCCACTGCATTGTGTTTAGCTGTCAGAACTGTATGTTTATTGTTGACATAAGCATCCTTTGGAAAATATTCTGACAGTATATTTATTCATATCATTTCAACTCCGCCTTAAATGTGTTTAAGTCAGAACATTAGCCTCTCATGTTTGATGGAACAATAACTTGTGAGTAAATATCCATCATTCATCTTTGGCAGCAACAAAGCTGAGACCAGTGTTTTACAGCACATAAAAGCATTCAGAGCATTTGTTTTATTACTGTGCTTTCTCCACGCATGGCTTTGGCAGAGGAGCACACATGTAGACTAATTCTGCTTACTGCAAATCAGGTGTTTAGGACAAAAAGGATACGCTATTCCCAACACTTTTTATGTCTCTCTGATTGTTAGGCACAGCCGCGACGCCTCAAACTTAATTGACAAGAAATGAAGAAATAACCTTTTGCAGAAACAGACGTAAAAATCCCCTGTCTATGACAACTGCTCCAATTTTGGCAAGTGTGCTTTTTACTACACAATCATTCATTCATTCATTGGAGGCTTTCAACTGAAAAATATAATTTTGGCCTGAGCTTGAATACATCTTTTCCTGCTCCAAGAAGAAGCACAAAAGCCATTTAACCTGTTTGCCATAACAATGCTCGTACTCCCTTACTCTGCTCTGCTGCTCAGCTCCAGGGTTCACTAACTACTTAATGGTTTGTGTATGTGGTCCAGGTGACTATATGGTGACCCATTAGGAAACCTGCAATTACTGTATTCTTCATCAAAACGTAAATGCTTATTTACTCGACATTACTATTCCTTTTCATCATGACAACATGCTGGCTTGTTATCCAAAACATCTAGTAGCATAATGAATTAACATCTTTTACAAATCCTGTGGAGTCACTTTTCATACAACCATCATGAAGCTCTAACTAAATCTCTTCTTTTCAGAGTAGCTATGTATTTTTTAAATTTTAAAAGAGAATACCAACCAAATTCAACCAGTTGAAGTTCTACTGAAGTAAGTAGTGCTGTGGGGCTTTTATGTATGCCAAGTGGGATAGTAGCTTCCACAGATTTATTTTTGCAGCTCTGAAAAAAACTAACAGTGTGAAAAACAACAGAGCAGAGCATGCAAAGGGTTGATTGGATGTGTGACAGGGAAAGAATGTTTTCACACTAGCAGTTTTGATTGGTTTTACACTAACAAGTTAAAAAGGGACCTTTAAAGATATGTTCTATTCTGTATTGTGTCCGTTACAGCAAACTGGGTTCTAAAATAGCATGAATTGGTTTTTTAAGTATGACTTGTGTTCACCAGCATTTTCTATAAAAACATGATTATTTTGATGTTATCTGGGTGTAATAAAAAATAAGTTAGGTCACTTAGGACAGTGTAGCTTTTCAGTAACATTGTACTCTATGTTGTGTTAACTCATAATAATACTATACTAACTAATAAAGTTTATGTAAACAAGACAACCGCATCCTCAAAAGTGTTGACAAGAAAGAGAAAAGCAGCATAAAAGGAATACATGAAGCTGCAGAGTGCTGTGAAGATGTGGACAATGTTGCCTGTCTGTTGTGCAGCGAAGTTCAGCTCCATTTATAGCACAGCAGTCTCAGTCAACAGTGCAGTAGCCACAACATGCAAAGTGCTGATATAAAACAAGCTCACTGAGGTTTCTAACAGATGTTTTGACAGCAGCCTTGTAGGAAATCAGGCCGCAGAAACTGCTCAAAGTGCAAGACGGCTGACCGAAAATCCCTCTAATTGTGCAAATGCCAGATTGTTGAACGCCGATCAGGCAACATGTTCTCATTCAAACTGAACATCAATGACAACCGATTTTGCAGAAATTTGACCCAGTTCTGTATTTTGTGGGGGTCGACTGAGGCTCTAAATTAATTCAACTGATGTACATAACAGGTGAGGAAATTTTACTGACTTTTGCTCCTATTAAACAATACATTTGGACACCTCCTGTTCTATGAGCATAGTGTTCCGTCATTTGTCTTACTCCTGCAACCTTTCTTATTTCAGAGTACTGGTTTAATTTGAAAGCATCTCTAAACAAGATGTATCTATATTCCAGCTTTGCAAATGTTGTCAATGTGAGAGTGTGTATTATGGATGGCAGTCATAAATCATCAATTATTTCCACAATTCAAAATGATAGTGATAAGTTGTGCATTCTGCAATATCTTGTGCTTAATTTTTATTTATTGCTGTTGTTTATCATAGCTGATGTGGTAGCAGGGACTACAGTAGTCAAAACTCAATACCTCCATTAATGCACAGTTAAACATATCCAATTTAAATGTATAATTACAAATATTAATTCAAATAAAATAAATTGAGTTCAGTTAAAACTGAATCTAAGCTGAATCTTCAAATCAGATTTTAATCACGTTGTTTTAAATAATACAGATTTACCTCTCTCACTTTATCGTTATTGGATCATATATCATCATATATCTAAATAGGTAGTAGTTGTGGAATGGAAATAGATTCATGCTACTTCCATTTAACTTTACCGTAGATATAATTGTAACAATTTTGTTACTAAACACTGGACTCAACCTAATGTTACTCAGACAGAAGATTGCCGCTGTACCTATTTATACCTTTTGCTGGTGGACTGTGTGTGTGTGTGTGTGTGTGTGTGTGTGTGTGTGTGTGTGTGTGTGTGTGTGTGTGTGTGTGTGTGTGTGTGTGTGTGTGTGTGTGTGTGTGTGTGTGTGTGTGTTTGTGTTGCGTGTTAACAGATTTTGATCTGAGAGAAGTGAGAGCGTTTGAGAGATGCTTACAGTGTTTTGACATTCAATCACTCTGACGTGGAAAATGAGTCATTGTGGGTCTTGAGGAGGCAAACCTAGGGGAAAAAAATGTGAGTCCCACAGGGGGATCATAGATCACTGACACATATCAGCTCTCTGATATCTGACAGATAGTAGCCTGTGGTTGCAATGCTGTTGACACTGGTACATTTTCTGGTCCAGATGGTTATCACTGTCAAATGCTTGTATTCAGCCTCTGCAGCTCAAGAAGATGCATTTGTCTTTTTAACCAGGTTTGTAGTTTTGAGAGTTTTTGCCTAAATATTGTTCGAGTTCAGCCATAGACAAACATCCATTTCAAATTATTATTTTCACTTGCCTACGTCTTTAAATTTCAAAGTATGTGGTTGATACTCAACATATAGGAGCATGAAGTGAGGATCAATATGGCATTACAGTTTGATGAAAAAGAAGAATAGGAAGAATCTGGTGCCAAATCTAGTAGGAGCCTCTCTCCTGATGTTCATCCACCATGTTTAGAGTTTAAAGCCATCAAAATAGTGAAGAGCAACATGCAGTCAGTAGCAATTTTGTGGGGAAAACATCCCCTCAGGGAGAGAGGTCACAGGCAATTGGCAAGTGTTGATACGGCAAACAGGAAAGGACACAAATACATGAATAGAGGTGCGGCGAGGAGCAGGAAGACGTTTGAGTGCCACATCTTGAACTTTGAAAATGTGTGGGTTGCACTGCCAAAAGGACCCTACAAAGTTCCACTTCTGTCAGCTAATAAAATGGAAATGAGGCTACGGAGGGTATTTGTTCACCAAACTTAGATGATTGAATAGTGGAAAGCCTTTGCCATGTTTAAAACCCTTGATTTATGTTTTGTTATAAATAGTATCCTGGGTCTTGTCTGTGTCAAAAGACCGAACGAGGGACGGAGGTGTAATTCTATGAACAGTGTTTCTTGGCACCCTTAGGCTCGTTGATGCCAACTGAGCATCATTTAAATGCTACACCATTCTGAGCTGCTAACCAGGAGCATCCATTCGTGGCCACAGTCTATTCTTTTTGAAAAGGATACTTCCAGCAAGATAACGGGTCGTGTTACAAAGCCCTCTTTGGCTTCAGTCTCCTCAACTGGCCTGCAAAGTCTCCAGAGTTCAAAGCACCTTTGAGATGAGCTGCAATGGGAGGTCTGCATATATATATATATATATATATATATATATATATACATATATATATATATATATATATATATATATATATATATATATATATATATATATATATATATATATATATATATATATATATATATATATATACACATATATATATACATACAGCGGGTAAAATAAGTATTGAACATATCACCATATTTTTTGTTTAAATAAAATGATTTTGATTGCCATGTTCCAGGTCTGCATATAGTGCCCTGAAATAAGAAACAGCTTTTTGAGGCGGTCAGGATGTTTTACAAAACTCACTATTCTCAGTTTTAAACATGCTACAAGGTTATCTGTTCTTTGAGTAGTAGTGACCACAAACAACATATTGGTCAAACGTTTTAGGTATTAGTTTTTACTTTTATTTAGCTTTTTTAACTAACTATATATATATATATATATACATATATATATATATATATATATATATATATATATATATATATATATATATATATATATATATATATATATATATATATATATATATATATATATATATATATATATATATATATATATATATATATATATATATATATATATATATATATATATATATATATATATATATATATATATATACATATATACATATATATATATATATACATATATATATATACATATACATATATATACATATATACATATATATATATACATATACATATACATATACATATATATATATACTACCAGTCAAAAGTTTGGACACACCTTCTCATTCAATGGTTTGTCTTTATTTAAAAAAAATTGTAGATTAATATTAAAGACATCCAAACTATGAAGGAACTCATATGGAATTATGTGGTAAACAAACAAATGCTCAACAAAGCAGAATATGTTTTATATTTTAGATTCTTCAAAGTAGTTAAATGAGAAGGTGTGTCCAAACTTTTGACTGGTACTGTATATACATATACATAAACATTTGCATATGTGTATTTAATTAAGGCTATTACTAAGCCTGTTTACAAGATATTTAGTGCATACATATCTATAGATAGATAGATAGATAGATAGATAGATAGATAGATAGATAGATAGATAGATAGATAGATAGATAGATAGATAGATAGATAGATAGATAGATAGATAGATAGATAGATAGATAGATAGATGGGTATAAACATTAGGTATATCTTGTAGTCTCTATTTCATCAATAGCAAATGGGCTGTTAGTTAAAAAAGCTAAATAAAAGTAAAAACTAATACCTAAAACATTTGACCAATATGTTGTTTGTGGTCACTACTACTCAAATAACAGATAACCTTGTAGCATGTTTAAAACTGAGAATAGTGAGTTTTGTAAAACATCCTGACCGCCGCAAAAAGCTGTTTCTTATTTCAGGGCACTCGTGCAGACCTGGAACATGGCAATCAAAATCATTTTATTGAAACTGAAGGATTCTGTTTGCATTTATTTGAAGCCAAACAAGGTCCCATTGAAAAACCATGTCTTCAAAGCTAATGCAACTGCTTCTGGGCAATAAATCACAACCACACTTTAACCTCAAAGTGTAACATCATCAAACCTGTCCTCTTCATTCGTGACCATGACAAACACCAAGCTGCTGCTGGCATGTTTCCTGCCTGAATATCAGCCTTTTCCATTATTTCTCATCCATTATCACTGAAGGTCAACACAGAACATCAGCCTGAGTAGATTCAAACAACTTGTTCCTGTTGGGCAACTCAGATTTTCTCTGGTTCACCTGACGCGTTTCTGTCAGCGAGTGTGTATGTGAGAGATTGTGTGTGTCCCTGCATACTTATAAGTGTGGCTGTGGGTGTGCATACTATTGAGAAAGAGGGTGAGCTGAGGGCTTTTGCAGCAGACATACAGTAGATGGGTTTTTCTGCCTGGAAGGGCAGACAGGCAGAGAGAAGGGATGATGGGAGAGCAGCGCGTGGGTCTGAGGGCCGCTGATGCACATCTAAGGATGACCTTGCAGGTCTGAGTATGAAGGCTGAGTGAAATTTCCAGAGGACATGAGGATGAAGGAGACAAAACCTGTCTGTCATATGTCACCATGCTGACAAGTGGTGTGGGTCATGCAAAGTCTAGTTTCATTTTCGCCACGATCGGCAATACACAATTCTCTAAGCCCTGCTAACTCTGCTAACGTGCGAACAGACACTGACAGACAGATCACTCAATGTTACTGCTGTTCAAAGATTAAAAAGTAAGAATTAATCTCAGAGCTCTCATTTCAACAGTAAACATCTCCAGAATGTGAGCAGCGGCTACAATTTTATTATTCCTTCAGAATATCCTCTCGTCGTACCCCCATATGTCAACATGCTTGTAGACAAACAGTTGTGATTAGCTGAATCCAGGACAGGTAAGGGCCGTGCGTTTAATATTGGTTGTTCTGCCACTGTTCTAGCAACAACTTGACTGAAATATCGGAAATATTTAGCCATCTTTAACTGTTGCATTCATGGAGGATGAATCCTACTGATCCCCAGATTTTTTCTCTATCGCCACCTTAAGGTTGAAATCCTTAGTTTTTAGTGAAATCTCCCGACACACTTGATTTTCATGCGATTATTTAAACACATTCGCACAAGGATCATTTGTAATTCTTGGTGATCCCCTGACTTTCAACCTAGCGCCACCATGGGGTCAAACATTTACCTATATTGTATGACACATATCTGCTGTGCCTTGGGTTAAATGCTAATTAGTAAATGGTAAACTAAGATAATGAACATGGTAAAGGCTGTCAACTCTTATACTCTTGTAACAGTGCTAGAATGACCACAATAAAAACCTAGTGAGAAACTTAGAATTTATATAATGAAAAATCTAAACATCTAATGGCAAAGCTCATACTGCCATGGTGTCATAAAAATTAGATTGCATTTGATATTTCAATAAGGTTAATTATTATAGGAAGCTTGCAACAGAGAAACTGTAGCCAGTCAATATAGTAGCCTTGAAAGCATCTATTTGGTTGCATACAGACAGCCAGTAGGAGCCGGAGAGACAAGGAGTAGACAGGCAGTAGGAAGAGGGTCAAAGTCGATTGGTCGCAGGGCCATCAGAGAATGAGTTGTCTTAATGAAACGTCCAGCATCTGTGCTTATTGATAGAACAGACTTTTGGTAGATGGGCTGTGTGTGTCTGACACCGAGCTGATTATTAAAACAGTTCACACAATGATGTGTGCTTGCCCTTTTCATGGTTCATTAACACGATGAGATGTCCTTCCACATGCAAGCCGCAGCTCATTAAGCCAGCCATTAAATCATGCACGGTATGAGAAAATGATTGAAAAACAGAAATGTGTAGTTGAAGATAATGACATCTTACTGTGGTTAAAAAGATTTGCTTAAAAAAAAAAACCCACACACACCTGGAAGGGAAATGATAAAGAAAATGCAAGGTTTCTATTATCTTACAATAAAAATGTCATTATGTTTACTGTGGCAAATCAGAAAGCAATTGCATTTCATTTTCATCCAAGCATGGTTTGAGTTACAGCAGGCAATGAGGTTCAAGGCGCATACGCTAGATGTGGTGTATTTCATCTGAAACAGGATCCAATCTGAGCTGTGACCATATGTTAATACACAGCAGATATTAATCTGCATGCTCTCATCTACCCTGCTTTGTGGCTTATTTATGTGAAAGGGTACCCAACGAAATCTTGTTTTTTCTGTGTACTTGAAAACAGAAAACAGAAAAGCATTTGGAAAAGAAGAAGCTAGTCTGGTCAAACAGCATGTCTGTGATCTACAATCTGTGCTATAGCTGGTTGATTAGTCACCGTATCAAAAATATTTAATTGATAAAGTGTAAATCTAGACCTGACTGGCCAGGCCTTAGGTATTTGAATGCAGTTTCAAACTGTTGTCGACATCTGTGACAAACAAAATCTCAGATATTTTAAACGTCAAACCCTGTCAGAGTGCACCACTTCACTGACAGTAATGCTTACATTACCTCCCTAATTTTAGTTTGATAAAAAAGAACTATGATGAGTCACTAACATCTATCAGTTCCAATAGTTGAAAGCAGGCTGAGTTAGAGAAAGGTGCACGATTATCCACATGAGTTAGATAAGCCCACAGCAAACGGGGGAGGCATTCATGATGAGTCACAAGAGACTGATTACATAAACTAATCCCACAGTGAAGCTAAAACCTGGAACAATCTGTGGATGAGAGGGAGGCAGTGGGGTTAATATGTTGTTTAAGGTAGTTTAGTAATCTAGGGCAGGCCAAGGTAATCTACATTTATTTTAGGAAGCAACAATAACATGGAGCACGTAACATGCAACACATAAAAACAAACGTAGGCCTAAAGTTATGGAGTAAGTTAGGAAACATACACCAGGCTCATACTCAAGCCTGTTCATAGCTTTGAGGAACAGATTAAGCCTTGAACTGAAAGGAAGTTGCCTTTGATTTTTCTGTTAATGCTACTATTTTGAGAGTATATTAGATGTGATGTGTTACTCTGTATTTGGACATATATAGTTGTTAGTGGTTGAAGGCTATAGGGCTGAAACCATACAGTCTGTGTTGAGATATTTCCTTTTTTTTTTTTCCCCAGAGTGTCCACCAGCACTGTCTACCACAGATACTGCAGGTCTTAGAGCAAACAATCTTGGAGTTCTCCACCACTAGTTAAGCAGAAAAAAGTTAAACGGAACAGCCAGCGGTGTTATGAGAAATAGTTTGTGCATTTGGCCAATAACTCCTGAAACAACCTTCCCTCAGGTTGGATAAAGAAATTTTATTTCTGCTGTAAGAGTTTTGAGAATCCAAACTGTTTCAGTGTGGTATTGAAAAAGAAATTGAGTTTTGAAACATGATTCCTTGACATAAGATGCTACAGTCCACCTCATCATCAGGCCAATGAGGCCTGTGCAACTTGTTCTTCTTTGTTTATTTTTTTTTTCTTCTTCTAGTTCATGTATCATAATAGACCATCCATTTCAACAAGGCCAACCAGTTTGCATTTAGCCTCGAAAGGTGTTTCCATCGAAGTTTTCCGGAGGACCAGAACCTTTTCAGGAATTTCTCAGTAACTATAAACCTGTATTTAGAGCAACCAGGGACTAAATTTAGTTCCTGTAGGATAGATCCAGGTGTAGCAGAGTTGACTGTCAACAAAAGACA